>NC_057799.1:30467860-30685360 GCF_018294505.1 Triticum aestivum
AGGAGGTCCGTTTCGTCCGTTTTGCGGTACGACACACCCCTCCAGATCAACAGGACCCCCGTTTCGACCGTAGGAGGTCCGTTTCCTCCGTTTTGCGGTACGCGACACCCCTCCCGATCAACAGGACCCCCGTTTCGACCGTAGGAGGTCCGTTTCCTCCGTTTTGCGGTACGCCACACTCCTCCCGATCAACATGACCCCCGTTTCGACCGTAGGAGGTCCGTTTCCTCCGTTTTGCGGTACGCCACACTCCTCCCCATGAACACGACGCATTCCGTTGCCTCCCCATGAACACGACGCATTCTGTTGCCTCCCCATGAACACGACGACGACGCTGTTTCTCCGTTCCGACCCAGCCATGTACACGAGCCCTGGCCGTACGTATGCACGAGTAGGCGTTCGAGACCCCGCTCGTATGTACACATACGTGGCCGTATTTTCTTTCTTGCACCCTGGCCGCTGTACGTACGTGTACATGCTACGTGCGCACCTCTACTATGACACGTACGCGCCTCTACTACGACACGTGCGAGCCTCTACATCCACCAGTATAAATGTACGTACACGTTCGCGACCAGAATGACAACGCTACGTACGCTTCGACCAGGTGGGTCCCGATTGTTAGGCACTTCCTTGCCTGCGAAGATGTAGCTGGTGGGTCCCAGCAGTCAGGGGGGCGAATCATTTTTTTGCCCGGACACACTTCCTTGCGTGCGAAGATGTATCTGGTGGGTCCCAGCAGTCAGGGGCAAACGTTTTTTTCGTGAAATACGGTGGTCCGTCCGGTTGGTCCCCGCTGTCAGGTGGAGGAATAATTATTTTGCACGTAATAAGGAGGCACTTCCTTGCTGCGGCCGTGGACTCAGCTGTCAGCCTCTCCACGTACAGTCCACGTCCGATGGAAGCCGTTCCTTGACCACGTTGACCATGCCGCGCCGGGAGCACCAGGGCATGGACGACGGTGAGGCCTAGGAAGGGGACGACACGGAGCCGGGGAAGACGCGGCAGTGGATGCCCACGCGTAGAGGAGTACGAGGGTTCACTGGTTTGCTGCGGTGTGAGGCTGCCGTCGCCGCAGAATAACAGGGGGTGTGGGTGAGTAGAGGGATGGCCTGGCCAGCGGTGGGAGTAGTAGGGGGCGGTGAGGCCTCCGCCGCATCGCAGCGGGCCACGGGAGGCAGGAGCACGAGGCACGACCGACGCTGGTTTGGGCGGCTGGAGCAAGAAGACCAGAGGTTGAAGAAGCACTACGGCCGTTGGATGGACATCGTACGGTCACTGGAGCTAGAATCGTGCATATTGACTAAGTTGACAAAGCCCTCCGTCCCCGTCAACTTAGTAGGCCCACAAGTCAGCCTGCCACTATACTGGGTCCCAGCTAACAGGGGGAGTATTCATTTTTTTGTGCGTAATAAGGAGGCACTTCCTTGCGTGCGTAGATATAGCTGGTGGGTCCGAGGTGTCAGCGGCGGTAACATTTTTTTCGCGAAATACAGAGGCCCTTTCGGTGGGTCCCTGATGTCAGGTGGAGGAATCATTATTTTGCGCATAATAAGGAGGCATTTCCTCGCGTGCGGCCGTGGACCCAGCTGTCGGCCTCTCCACGTACAGTCCACTTCAGATGCATGTCGGTCGTTGACCACGTTGACCAGGCCGCGCCGAGAGCACCAGGGCGGTGGACGACAGCGAGGCCTAGGAAGGGAACGACACGGAGGCAGGGAAGACTCGGCAGTTGTTTCCCACGCGGAGGGGAGTACGACTGTACGAGGGTTTACTGGTTTGTCTGCCGTCGCCGGAGAATAACAACAGGTGTGGGTGAGTAGAGGGATGGCTAGGCCAGCGATGGGAGTACGGTGGGGCGGTGAGGCCTGCGCGGCAGCACAGCCGGCCGCGGGGAGGAGGGAGCAGGCAGTCCCGCCGGCACTTGTTTGAGCGGCTGGAGCAGGAAGAGCAGATATTGAAGAAGCATGACGGTCGTTCGATGGACATCCAACAGTCACTGCTTGTGCGTCAACCTTTTTTTTAGGAAAGCCTCAAATCTGTGGAAAACAGCATACAGCCCATCTGCCATTATTTCTAATAATTTACAACCCATTTGCTAATTCTTAAGGTTTTTTTGGAGCCCATATTCTTTTTGTTAGCATTACAACCCATATTGTGGCCACGGTTAAAAAATTATACGAAATTTTGCATTCGGTGCGGTCCGACCTGTTTTTAATCCCGAAATTTTGACTCACATTCAAACTGATTTTAAAAATAAATGTATATCAATATAAAATCCAACAAATTCTCCACGCATAAAAATTAATGTAATTTAAAATCTTGAAATGAAAAAAAGATATTTGAAACTAATTGTCGGTTTGATGTGTTTTAAAAATGTACAGCCCATTTCTCATTACTCATAGGCCATTTTCTCGGCCAGCCGAATGAAGCTCTCCTTGTCTTGAAAGATTTGCAGCCCAACATGCCTGACAAAGCGACTTACTTGGCAAATCACAAAAAAACTGGGCTGTGGCCATGGACCCAGCTGTCAGCGTCTCCACGTACAGTACTCTTCCGATGGAAGTCGGTCGTTGACCACATTGACCACGCCGCGCCGAGAGCACCAAGGCGGTGGACGATGGCGAGGCCTAGGAAGGGGACGACGCGGAGCCGGGGAAGACGCGGCAGTGGATGCCCACGCGAAGAGGAGTACGAGGGTTCACTAGTTCGGCTGCGGCGTGAGGCTGCCGTCGCCGCAGAATAACAGGGGGTGTGGGTGAGTAGAGGGATACCCTGGGCCAGCGGTCGGAGTAGTAGGGAGCGGTGAGGCCTCCGCGGCATCACAGCCGTCCACGAGAGGCAGGAGCACGCGGCACGACCGGCGCTGCTTTGGGCGGCTGGAGCAAGAAGACCAGAGGTTGAAGAAGCACTATGGCCGTTGGATGGACATCGTACGGTCATTGGAGCTAGAATCGTTCATATTGACTAAGTTGACAAAGCCCTCCGTCCTCGTCAACTTAGTAGGCCCACAAGTCAGCCACCCACTATGGTGGGTCCCAGCTAGCAGGGGGTATTCATTTTTTGGTGCGTAATAAGGAGGCACTTGCGTGCGAAGATATAGCTGGTGGGTCCGACCTGTCAGCGGGGGAACTTTTTTTTCACGAAATACAGAAGCCCTTCCCACGTACAGTGCACGTACAGTGCGTTATAAGGAGGAACTTTCCTTGCGTGCGACCATGGACCTCGTGGGTCCCAGCCGTCAGGCTCTCCACGTACAGTCCTCTTCCGATGACTCTCGTATGTTGACCACGTCGCGCCGAGCGCACCGAGGCGGTGGACGACGGCGAGGCCCCAGACTGGAACGACCCGGAGATGGGGAAGACGCAGCAGTGGAGTCGCAGACGGAGAGGAGTGGGAAACTTGATTGGTTCGGGTGTGGGATGGGTCTACACTCGGCAGAGAATAACAGGAGGTGCGGAGTGGAGGGATGGCCTGGCCGTCGGCGGGGTAGCGTTTCGCTAAGGAGCGCAAAACAACGTCGCTGGACACCGAAGGCTGGAGCAGGCGGTTCCGGCAGCGCTGGGGGAAGAAGACGAGAGATTGAAGAAGAATGCCGGACGTTGGATGTAAATCCAACGCCTTCTTAGGCTTCGACCTACGGGCCCACATGTCAGCCAGTACATTTGTTTTTTTAGTCCATTTGGTGGGCTGGGTGAAACAATGATGTAGCATCTATGCAGCCCGTTTAAATCCCATTTGCATTTTTCTCGAAATCCGCGGACTTGCTGGGCTGGGTGAAAATATCATGTTGGGCTAGACGGAGAAATGTTATAAAAACATAAACACATGATTGCACGTCAGTAAAATCTTTGCAAGCTTATGTACGCAATCACTAGGAGTTAACTTGCCAAGTTATATATAAACAATTATTATTATTATTTTGTAAGAACTTTCAACTTACGAAATAAAATATCATTTTAATTTGATGAGTTTATAGTACGTGGGGTATTATTATTTTTTAGGCTAGACGTGGGACAGTTGAGTTGGTTCTAGGGGAAAGTACTGGGAGAAAACTCAGTTTACATCGAAAAAGAAAGTGGGAGAAAATTCAGAGACCTGCTGGATCCACCTGGGGAGGGGAATATGTTGGGAGGAAGGAGATTCAATGCACGACAGCCGAGTGAACTAGTTTTTTTATGGACAAGTGAACTAGTTTACATACATAAGCAAATAGCCACTAAAAAAAGCAATCAGGTTAATGGGTTCTTAAAAGAAATATTTCGGACAAAACAGATAATTACGACACATAGGCTAATGCATGAAACACTCAGATGATAAAGGTGCTTATAAATAGATAAAGTACAACATCTAGACCTTCCTGGCACGCTTGATCATGACGCTGCGGCTGTACGTGTACTCGTCGGTTACGGGAAGCAGACACGCCCTCATGTCCAAGATCTGCCTGTACATGTCGTAGCATGCGTATGCGTCCTTAGCCGCGTAGGTTGTGTAGGCTAGATTCAGAGGTACCTCCCACGTGTTCAGGTCGTCTTCTTTCATGTTGGCGTATCAGGGGTCGATGATGGTCTCAGCGAGGTCAACCACAGAGTCCTTCTCCTGCCCGTTGCTGATGATCTTGTATTGCTTCTGGATGTCGACAAGCTTGTTGCACCAGATGGCCGAATTGTCGCGTTCTTCCTTCTCTTCACCGTAGCGAAGGTGCAGTCGGCGCTGCCGATGAAACGGGCGAATGCTCCAGAACCCGGTGCAGCCATAGGACTGAGGCGAGGCAGAGCTTCACCGAGTCCGTATCGCTGGTGTACATCACATTCAACTTGGTGCAGCCGTCGGACTGAATGGCGAACTCAAAGGGGAACTCCTTGCTGAAGTCCATATCCAGCAGGCTCACCCCTCGGATCGCCATTGGAGTCTCTTCGAGTGAACGAGTGTGTAGGTGGCGGCAGCAGTTCGTTTTTCAGCTCTTGGGGAACTGGATTCAACAGTAAGCTGAGTGTGTACATGCGACAACAGTTACTACCCCTCCCTCGTCCGCTGCACGCCCGGCAGAAGATGCACCCTCGGCCACACGTCGGTTCACGAGTGGGTCTGTATTGGTACTGTAATAACAGGAGTTAGTGGTCACTTTACTTAAATTTAATTAGATTTAATAGAAATTTATACTTAAAACAAGCAATGCATTCGCTCATTCTATCAGTGCCACAGGATCAACATGCACAACAATTAGAATTATTATTCTCAGGACGCACACGATCAGCACATTTGTCGCACTTTCACAAAGATAATAGTACCAAGTTTGAACTGTTTGTTATGGTTGTTGTCCTCTGCATCATCATGCCGTGTTTCCCAGCTTGCAAGATTCAGAACCAACAAATAAGATCCAAATAATAAGTACAACAAAGATGCCTACACATCTCATTGATTCCCAGCTTGCAAGATTCAGAACCAACAAATAAGATCCAAATAATAAGTACAACAAAGATGCTACACATCTCATTGATTCCTAGTTTGCAAGATTCAGAACCAACTAATAATATTCAAATAATAAGTACAACAAAGATGCCTACACATCTAACTGATTCCCAGCTTGCAAGATTCAGAACCAACCCATTAGAGCCTTTTGATAAAGTGAATATCGGGATTAAATCCATCTTGTCTAGCCATGTCATACAATCGAAGAACTTGGCGAATGCTCTTGACTGTCACAACATCTGTAGTTGAGTATTCCTGGTTGCACAGCATGTTTGCACAACACAAACAAGGAGACAGGAGAGCATGATTTCGCTTTAATAGCGGCCTCCTTGAACTCAACCTCCAGCTCTACTTGGATGAGGTCTGCCTGGAGTTCCATGATTCAATTCATGCGCCTTTTAATGCAGTTCACCTGAAATGAAGCAAAGATTGCATCATTCAGCTAGCAAGAAGTACTTGCTCTTGTGAGCTGGCAGGTTCTTCTTTAGTAGTTGCACTAAATTTGAGGAACATTAAGGTTGGCTGTCCGGCTCATGTAAGGTGCAACTATAATTTTCTTATCCTTTTGTGCAGTTCCACTAAAATAAAGTGCCATTGTGGTGACAGTGGCGGCTCCATCTTGCAAAGGCTAATAAAATGTTGCACGAGATTACCAGACACCATTTTGGAAACTCCAATCACCATTTTGTGCAGTTCCACCAAAATTGAGAGATGTTGCCCACGTGACATTTTAGTTGAACTACACAAGACACTCATTCCAAAAAAAGTGTTTTGTGCAATTCACCAAAAGGTCACAATAGCAACAAGGTGAAATGGATATCCCTATCTGCACAAAAAGATAGAAAGTAAACAGTTGCTGGTCAATAAGAATATACGAAACATCATGGCAATCACGCAAGGACAGTAGAAATTTTAAAACGTCGGCAATGCTTCATGTTACCAGAAGCATTACGATCAACAATGATATTCCTCAAATATGGGATTACTTTAATGGTGGCATTGCTTGTTTACTAGACACAGTAAATCAACAGCAGCTAAAGAGTTGGTTTAAGGGCATGGGACCGTGGGGACACCAGGACACTCGGCAGCGTAAAGGAGCAACTTACTTATCATACTGGGGAAAACAGCAGGAGTGCCATTTGTAACACAGTTTAATTGCATCTTATCACTGGAGGCATTAGATTAACAATAACACTGGTTAGACATGTCCCTAAGGTAACAGTGTGATCGCTTCATTTTAGATGCGCCCTTACATTAACAACATCAAAAGGTTGGTATAAGGACATGCGACAGTGGACGCATCAGCACAATGTACCTACAAGGAGGCATAAAGTGGTGATGCCGAGTTTGTTCATGCTATGTGAGGGAAGCAAACCTAATCTTGGAGACCTTGTACTATGTGAGGGCAGCAAATCTAATCCTGGAGACCTTTTACTATGTGAGGGCAGCAAATCTAATCCTGGAGACCTTTTACTATGTGAGGGCAACAAATCTAATCCTCGAGACCTTTTACTATGTGAGGGAAGCAAATCTAATCCTGAGACCTTTTACTATGTGAGGGCAGCAAATCTAATCCTGAGACCTTTTACTATGTGAGGGCAACAAATCTAATCCTGGAGACCTTTTACTATGTGATGGTAGCAAATCTAATCCTGGAGATACTCTGTTGACTTGTCCACCAGCCGCCACTTTCTATCCTTTTTTCAACCAATAATAGATCTGTTCCTTATCCAGTTTGCACTGCATTTTCCCATTATTTCCCTTTTCAACCAAGAGACCGGTTGGGTATCCGGTCTCTACTACTTTCACCATATTATTTCCTCTTTGAATCAAGTCCTAGATTCATGCTACAACTTTCCCCCCTTTCTTCGTTGTTTGAACAAAGCCCTAGATTCGAATGCATGAAGTAGCTTTACCTCTAATAATACTAAAAATTTAGGTGGATTTGGAAGAGCTGATGGGAGTAGAAAAAGATGCACATGCAGACACGTGGGGAGCTGGGGCAATAGAGCAAGGCCGCTTTCGAAGAACTTATACCCGAGGGTCGCCGGGATGTCGGCGGCGGCAGGTCAGATCTGCGGACAATATGGCAGGGAGGAAGAAGGGTCGGACGACCTCCCGAGCCGACGCTGTGTCGGAGAGAACGGCACGGGCAGAGGATCGGGCCCCTCTAGCAGCTGTGGGTTTCCTCCCTCGGCGGCGATGACCGCGTGAACGATGCACCTTTTAGTCCTCTACACACACCGGCCGAAGGGATCTGGCCGGATCTATGACCAACGGTGAACAGAGAGAAAATGTCGCTACCATTGTCTTGTTTATATCCGGAGAGGATGAGAGAATGAAGAGAGCAACCCTAGTAAAGCAAGCGCTCAGGCCCCTGCGTCCATATATAGTGGAGTGATTATCTTTTTTCTCTCCACAACAAGCATTTCAATTTGTGTACGTGGCATTAAAGAAAAGAAACTCTCTATTTAAGGTGACTACTGTACGACTCCTACTTACTACTAGTAGTACTACAGTATTGTTCACTTGTGCTCCCCGCCCCTCCATTCATTGAACAACCCCACGGGTGAATAAACATACAGTAAGTACTATATTTATATAGAACGAACAAGCTCGAACTATTTTTGCGTAGTTAAAAGTTGAGGGCGGGGCTTTTCCCGGGCAGTACGCGCGGCAGTTTTTGGGTAGGCGGTTTGATAGAGAGGCGGGGAGGGTGAGCGAGTGGGGCTGTGCGATTTGACGGCGCGTTACTGCTGGAAAGACTTGTGATATGACCACTCACTGTAGTCATGAATTACTGGCGCTCCGACCGGGGTGGTGCCCCCTTCCGTTCCGCGCTCTAATCTGGTGCATGACACGTCGACCCGGATGCTGGCTCTCCCACATGTCGGAGTAGTAAGAAGGAGCAAAGAATGATGCGGTATATACTAGTACTATACTACAGTACTACTCAGGTCGGAGGAGTGCCAACCACGACAGCCCAGTGAACCAGCAGTGCGAACCACGGTAGCCCAGTGAACCAGCAGTAGAAAACAATGTGGTGATATGGCCATAAAAAACAACGTGCTACGGTCCACACTGTAGCATGTACAGTAACACTCCTCTTTGTTTGGATCCCTGAGTTAGAGCTAGTTTGGGTTGAAATAGCCTCAAATTATCAAAACAAGAGGGGTTAGTTTGAGCTAGTTTGCTCTAACCCAGCTAAAAAAACTAGCCCGGTGGAGAGGTTCTAATTGGGTTATTTATCCTCGGGCCCACTAAAAGAGAACTAAAAAAATCTCCCCTGCCCGCACCAGATCGCTCCCCGCCTCTCGCACGACTCCTCTCTGTTCCCCATAGGGCCGCTCGCCCTCTCTCTCCTCCGGCCGCCCTCTCCTTCCGGCCTCCGCCGCCCTACTCCGGCCGCCCTCTCCCTCCGGCCTTCGAAGGTCGCCCCGCTCCCCCTTCACCAGTCGTTTTTCTCCCTCTGTCATGCGCGGCGGCGGCGCATCTACCAGGGAGGTCGCCAGAGGGGTGAGTTTGTTCGTTCCTTCTCTGTCTCACGGCCATATCATTGATCTTGCTTGCTCTAGCGCTAATTCTGATTTGGAAAAGTAGATCCTGATCAAACTTGGTATAGATTTGTGGTGCACGCATGGAATTGTTTGATGCTGCTTGAGGAGGTAATAAATCTTTCTAGAGGCCCAAAGATTCAGGTCACCTTTCTAGGTATTTCAATTTCAGGCTTGCATTATTTCTAGAGGCCCAAAGATTCAGTTCACCTTTCTAGGTATTTCAATTTCAGGCTTGCATTATTTCTAGAGGCCCAAAGATTCAATTCACCTTTCTAGGTATTTCCGTTTCAGGCTTGCATTATTTCTAGAGGCCCAAAGATTCAGTTCACCTTTCTAGGTATTTCAGTTTCAGGCTTGCATTATTTCTAGAGGCCCAAAGATTCAGTTCACCTTTCTAGGTATTTTAGTTAAAGGCTTGCATTATTTCTAGAGGCCCAAAGATTAAGTTCCCAGTCGGCAGCAAGCGGCCCTGCTACTCATGCCGGTGTCGACCTCAACTCGCAAGGGCCGGCGTCGGAGGGGTTCCCGTGGCTTGGGCTCTACAGAGCCTTCCTCCAGAGCGACGATGGCGAGCTCCTCCCTCGGTGCGTGAGGGGCTCCGGGCTCCCTCCCTATCGTGAATGACTTCCGTGATGAGTTAGATCATTCTTTGTTTCATGAAGTGTTTTTTTATTTTGTGAAGCTTGATTGACGACTTGTATGTTTAAGTGGGATATCTCATTTGTATGGACAAAGTAAAAATTATCATGTTTTGCATGCTTGATTTGTATAGATGGTTTGTTTATGTCAATTGTGAGCGGGAGGAGGCCACAGAAGAGCCGGCCACACCAAGAGGGTGCTTGGATCCAAGGGACTTATTTTAGTCTGACTAAAAATAGTCTCTTTAAGAGGCTAAAGTTCCAAGCACCCCTGACTAAAGAGGGGCTAAAACTAGTCTTGAGACTAAAAATTTTTAGTCAGGGGTACCCCTACTAAAATGTGGATTAGTCCTCTCTCTCCTCATTTAACTCCTCTCCTTTAACACAGGCGAGTTCTGGATTGGTGGGTTTGGAGGATAATAAATGCTCATTAACTTGATTTTAGTCTCTTTAGTATTTGGATCCAAGCATGGGTGAGGCTAGCAAGTTTTAGTCCCACTACTTTTAGTCATGGAACTAAAACGTATCCAAGCACCCTCCAAATCCGGCAGGAAATAGGGTCCAAAGTAGTAAAATGATTGAGATAGAGCATTTATTGTCAATCTAACCCTGTCATCCATACACCTCTTTGGTTTAGAGTTAGTTCAGGGTTAGAATCTAACTCTGACCTCTAACTGAGTTAGAGTTCTCCTCGTCTCGGTTCATCGCCATCATACTTTCCCCATTCCTGTGTTTTCAGTATCCTGCGAAGCAAAGAGGCCCTTTTTTTGCGGGAAAAATCAAAGAGGCCCTTAGACTGGTTTCGGTCCGGTCATTTTTTATAAACGTGTTATGTCCAAAATTTAATGAACGTGCTCCGGCTTCCATGAAAATAATCCGGTTTCATGTAGTAATTCATTCATTTATTTATTCTTCTGCGGGGGGTTTGCATGTAATTCGTGAGGTCTGAAATGTAAAGTACCCCGGCATATGCTCCGAGTCATGCATGCACTACGACCCAGATGCTCTATGTCCCACATGTCGGCGAATGGGAGCACGTGGAAATAGCCTAGGAGTACATATAGGAGGATAAATGCGTGAAATAATATGTACTGTGAAGCGTAGCCGCGGTTCGAAAAGGAGACCTAAAGTGATGATAGCTATAGGTCACACGCACCCAACTAGTGGTACTAGACATACGACTAATTTTTCCCTCAAAAAAAAGAGGCACGAGTGCTCAGTACTCCTATTCTATAAACACGAGTCCCATCTGACAATAGCGTCCGTGCTACACCTAGCTCTCCTCCCTCGTTTCTCTCTTCTATTAATTCTAAACTCGGCCGACGCCCGGTGGGCGGGGTGGGTTTGGTCAACTGCGGCCCCACCTCACAGTGAAAACGTTACGACTGGAATAAAAATTCCATATACTCCCTCCGTTCATAAATATAAGCCTTTTTAGATACTATTTCAAATGGAATACAACATACAGATGTATGTAGACATAGTTTAGAGTGTAGATTCACTCATTTTGCTCTGTATGTAGTAGTCACTTGCTGGAATCTTTAGAAAGACTTATATTTGGGAACGGAGGGAGTACTATACTAATAAAACATTAAGGCCACAAGGCGATGCAGTGCTGGTTACAGGAGGCAAGAAGAGATGCATCCATCGACGACGTCCACCTCATCGACTCAGGGCGCCGGCCCACCGAACGGCGCCTAAGTAGCAGCGGCTTTTGTGGCCAGGTCGACGTGCTTCTGAACAATGGCGTCCAAAGATTCCAGCCGCTGGAAGAAGGCCAATGTCTTTCTGTCCTCGCTTGCCTTGTAGTGGCCTATGTAGAAGATTTCCTCGTAGATGTGGATGTGCAAGTCGACGGTTTCTTGCATGGCGAGGCGTTGCGCGGCGAGCGCGGCCTCGAGGTGCACATTCTTCGTCGCGACCTCCGGCACCTGCAGGGCCACCAGGGCTTGAAAGAGTTCGTCACCATGGAGGCCGATGAGGGTGGCAGGCAATGAGGAGCCTGGGCGCGTGGGCTGGAGCAGTACGGCAAGGTCGTCCGCGCGCTTCTTGACGGCGGTGAACTTGCGGATGGAGTTGACCATCATGTCGTCCATGCGAGAGGCGAAGCCGGCGTCGGCGAGGGCTACGATGCCTGCGGTCGCCAGCACCGTCTGGAAACGCTGCGTGGTGCGGAGCCGCAGGCCGGCGCCTTGGATGATTTGGCACAGCCGACTGCCGCTTGCGTCCATCGCCTCCATAGGTGCTTGTGGCTTCTGGTCACTTGGTCTTGGATTGGAGTGAGCAGTGTTGCGCAGAGACTTGGGAGTAGATGGATTGAAGTGGTAGGGCGCCATTATTATATGAGAGTCCAAACTCTGTTGCATTCACATCGTGCTGGCTCTATTCTGCTTCTCCAATTAATTCCCTCTGCATGTAATTGAGGATGCATCATTGACCGTTCAACGTCTCGGGAACCGCTACCCTCTCCCTCCTTGGCATTCAAGCACCTATGGACCCGTCGACGACGAGGTGCCTATGGTGACTTCGTAAATTTCAAGATGATAGTGCCGTGCGTGCGTGCGTTCATAGGGGCGAGTGTATGCGCGTGTATATGAGCGCTTGTGTCTATACTGTGTAAAAAAATTGTAAATGCATGTCAAAAAGAGACTCGTCAGTATACTCAATATTGTGCACCTCGGAGAGGAAAACGATAGAACTAGTACGTATTTATTTACGGTGCAGATTCACTCATTTTGCTCCATATGTACTCCGTCTCGGTGTAGTCTAGTCACTTGTTGAAATCTCTAGAAGGGCAAATACTCCTTTCTGGTTTACAGGGCTATACTAGCAAGTAGTTGTAGGTACTAGTATAATAGTGGGCTCACATAGCAATTTTGTCTCATGCAAGAGCCTGGCTATATGCGTGCTCCAATGTTCGCAACTGCAACGTTCGGTTTGCGCTTGGCTCTTCGCCTCTTCGAGAAGACGAACAATGATGTTACTACTACTGCTTCTACAGTGTCGAGTCCACTGCTGCATGTCCATCCACCGCGAGCGGGACGGATAGCTTGTTGTAGAAGTACTACTAAGCAAAAGTCTGTCCTCGTTTGCGAGCAACCGCGCGCAAGGGTGAGGGAGAAGGCGTGTAGTAAAATCAAGCTTCTCCTCATTGTACGAGTTGACGCGACACATCATAGCACTGGCCCCACATGCTTGCCTCTAAACTTGGCTGAAAGACTCGCAGTGTACAATATATTTGCTGCAACCTCTAACATTTACCCACCACAAATTAAAATATATGTGGCCGTATGCATCGTTCTGATGCAGAGGCCGGGGAGTCCCCCCTTTTCAAAAAAAAAACAAATTAAAATATATATTCCTGTCTTGACCAGATGAGCGTGCAAACTAAAATCACCAGGGTGTCAGGTAGGGCCAGAAGACTATTTTTTTAAAACTTCGAGACGGCCACATAGCATGGAGCCGACCCCAACGATTTTAAGCTTACAGGCACGGTACACGCTATCCTAGACTACTCTACACATGAAACTGCCACACGAGCGTCCGGGCTACGCTTGGCTCTTCGCCTCTTCGGGAAGTCGAACAATGATGGAGTACTACTACACTGGAGGAGTACTACAGTACGCTTCTGGCCATCTGACACCGATTGAACTGTTGCATGTCCACCGCGTGCAGGAGGGAGAGCGTGTAGCGAAAGCTTCTCCTAGTCTTGCCAGCCACCACGCTCATGGGTGAGGGAGGGACGCTCCTGCCATTGCGTGGATGACAAGTGGGCCCGACAGGTGTGTGGCCAACCTGTCATACAGCCAAAGGCAGGTGCAGTTAAGTCCGCGAGGGAGAGGATAATCAAACTTCTCGTTGATGTACGAGTTGACGCGACACATCAAAGCACTGCACTCGATATATTTCAATAATTTGCGTTTACCGATGCATTAATTACAACGCATGCATGCATGCCGTGACTCTCCTTTTGATGCTTGCATGTGTTGATTTAATGCACCTTGAAGTAGTATAAAATATGTGACGGTAAAGCTTTGTAATACCCCGGCCCAAGTCGAGAGATGGTTGTGCACGAGGAGGGCGAGATCATGCAGACCGAACATGACCCGACGATGGAGCTCTCTAAGGTCTCGATGGACCTCACCGTGCTCCACTGCCCCTTGTGCCTCCGCCCCTTGACGCCTCCAGTGTATGAGGTTCGAATACACCTCGTCCGTTCGGTTGATTGAGCAAGGTGCAGGTTTCTTGATTGATGTGCTGTTCGATTGATTTCTGCAGTGCAAGGGAGGGCACTTGGCCTGCGCGGACTGCCGCGTCGAGCGCCCCGGGAACCAGCGGCAGTGCCAGAAGTGCGAGCGCGGCGGTGGCTTCGACGTGCGGAACACGGCGGTCGACTCCGTCCTTTCGTCGGTGAGGGTGGAGTGCCCGCACGAAGGCTGTGGGCTCTACGTCACTTACCACAAGCTCGCCGATCACCAGAGCGTGTGTCCGCTCGTGCCCTGCAAATGCCCCGTGCCCGTCTGCGGCTACAAAGGCCCGCCACCGGTGCTCTACCACCACATCAGCACCGCGCATCCCATGCCCGTGCACAGGATCCAGTACGGCAAGGTGCTCCAGCTGCAAGTGCCACTGTCGGAGCCACGGCTCTTGCTGTTCGCGGAGGAGGACCGCCACGCGTTTTTCTTGGTCGGCGGCGTGCTCGACATCAGCGCGCCTATCGCCTTGTCGGTCGTCTGCATCAGAGCGGGGGCGTCCCCACTGCCGCACTACGTGGCCAAGCTGTGGGCGAACGGCCCGCCGGGGGAGCCCAAAGGGATGACTGATGCCGTCAAGGTGGAAATGGAGGTGACAAGCAGCAAGGATCCCGACGACGTCGACGTGCAGGAGCTGACCTTCTTGACAGTTCCGCCCAAGCTGCTGGCCGGGGCTAAGCTTGTGTCCCTCCACATTCAGATTGACAAGCTCACGTCCTAACTGTTTCTATAGTGCCTTCTGTTTATCTTAGTAATATGCTAATATAGGGATTACCTTGGTCTACTTTAGCTTAAGAAATGGTGGGTTTTGGTGGCGATGCAGCAATTACTTCGACATCAGATCAGTAATTTCCAACAGTCGAACGGATATTTTGTGTCTGTTGGATATAAAGTTCCTTTCGGTAAGAAGTACTACTTGTCATCAAAATGGATAAAAGGAGATGTATGTAGACGTATTTTAGTTCTAGATACGTCCCTTTTTATCCATTTTGATGACAAGCACTCCCTCCGTTCCACAATACATGCCTTCCATTTGTCAAAATATAGATGTACCTAGACATGTTTTAGTATATAGGTACATCCATGATAGAGCCAATTGGATGGTTGAGAACACTACAATTCGTAGCTACAGATGCGTGTGTGACTCCCAGATGCAGAGGCCGGGGGTCATCATCCTCCTTTTCGAGAAAAAACAGACGCGTGTGTGAGAGGACGAGTGCGTGCGTGCACCTCTTCTCTTCCTGTATAACGTACTACTAAACTCAGAGTACAAGTTTTTGTGGGCGGCACGATGGTGCGTGCGAGAAGTCCCGAGAGATAGGTTTAATGCGTCTGAAAAAAAGACTAGCCTAGAGCTCGCCACGCGGCTATTCATGTCGAACGCCCCATTAACCGTAAGATATGTATACGACGGTGCCAGTTATTGCACGTACACAGCAGTACTCCCTCCTTTCCGGTTTATAGGGCTTAATTCAAAAATCTCACCAACCAAGATGGTGAGTGGTGGAATATTTTTTGTAGTTTGCAAAAGCACCTAATTAATGCTCTTGTTTTTCTCAAAAAATTATGTTTATCAATGCATTAATTGCAATGCATGCATGCATAAAGTACATGCATTGGTCAATTTTCTCTTAATACTTGCATGCAATGATTTAATGCACCTTGGAATCTGAACATGTGTTGGGGAACAACCAAATTGAGCCTTATAAAATGGAAAACCTAAAATTTTGAGATAAGCCCTATAAAACCAGAAAGGAGGGAGTAGAAAAAGAAGTACCCCATCCGGGAATAGTGCCGCACTTTGAAACTAGAACCGTCAATAAATTTTGAGCTTGCGTCTCGTCACATTCCAAATTACTCCACGCTATATTGAATTGCAAACCTGTTCACATCGATCACAACCTAAACGGTTTCCCACTTAGGAGCGTATTAGTACCACGCTATATTGAATTGCAAACCTGTTCACACCGATCACAACCTAAACGGTTTCCCACTAAGCAGCGTATTAGTACTCGGTTATAAATACTAGTTTGCCAAGATGACTGCACATTCCTCCTCAACTCCTCATCCACAAAAACAAACAAGTCATTCTACATCCTTCCCTTGCGTCTGCCATGGCCAGCGTGAGTTCTGGGTCGAGAGATTGCCACCAGGGAGAGGCGAGCATGGAAGCGGAAGCACGAGAGATGCCCCGCCTCGCTGCGAGAGCAGCCGACATGTCCCGCCACGCGGAAGTAGCAGCACAGAGGTCCCGCCGCGCCGCTGAAGCAGCACGGAGGTCCCGCCGCGCTGTCGATGCAGCAGACTGGTCCGGCCGCGCTGCGGAAGCAGCAGAGATGTCCCGCCGCGCCACGAATGCAGCAGAGATCTCCCGGCGCGCCGCGGCGGCCTGGGAAAATTTCTCGCGGTCAGGCGACGACTGTTACAGGCGCATGCATGCGATCGTCCATAGCCAGATGGATCAGATCTCCGGCTAGGCGAGGTTGCAGGACGACATGAAAGCCTCGTTTGAACAGGCTACCGGCGTCATCCGGCAACTAAGGGAGGGCAATGAGAGGCTCCGGGCCGAGCGCGACCTGCTGAGGGAGACCAGCAGGAGGAGACCAGTGCCTTGTTGAAGAGGACCTGCGTCATCGTCAAGAAACTTATGGACGAGAATGACATGCTCCGCAACGAGCGCCAAAGGCTGGTGGAGGAATCCGTGGATGTTCTCAAGCAGCGTCTTGAGGACATGAAAGAGCTCGTCGCCGCTCGCCGCGGAGACTAGTTCCCGCGGCCTGCAGCAACGCATCAAGAAAGTAGAGATGAGCGAGCCAGATCCTTGTCTTCCTTCTTTTGCCCTTGTGTATTTCGGGCGTAGCCGCATGTGGCTTTTTTAATTATCTTTCTGATTATGTAAGACAATTAATCGTCCTTATCTTTCTGTGGAAGATCAATGTTGCGAGGCTGGAATGAAGAAAACTCTTGCTGTGGCGACCCAGGCGTTGCTGTTCTTCTAGTTGCTGCTGGGCTTCCTTCAGTTTCCTGGTTTCTTTTGATGTAATAATCGGTTTAGGATGTGGATTGTATCGTCAGTTGTGAAATGTTGGGTTCTAGCGTGGATGTTTGGCCTTTGTTGGCCTCTTGGGATGTTGTGATTTCAATCTGGTAGCTTTTAGTCCTTCGTGTTAGGCTGGACTTGTGCTGAACTTCTTGTGAATTGTGGTGGTTTTCAGTAATGAAAATCGGAAGGGGCAAGCCCTTCTTTGATCAAAAAAAATTTAATCGTCCTTATATATTCATCAGTCTTGCTATAAATCGCAGTAGATGCTATATAGGTCCGTCGGATCTTACATCAAGATACGTGCTTTCCGATTTTCTTTTTTCTCTCTTAAATCTCAGTCGAGTGAGACATAGCCACGCCATTAAACAGAGGCTCGGGCGACATTAATGGAGACCTTGGGAGAGAGGTGGACGACAGATGGAGGTCAAAGGGCTCTCCTCCCGATAAGCACGCGCAGGGGTCTGATCGCACGCCTCTCGTACTCAAATAGCTACCCTGCACGGTGCCTCCTAGCTAATAAAAAATGGGGACGCGTGGTGGCACATAAATGGTACTAGTAAGTAGAACGCCCACGGTTTCAATAATACTTGTGTTTCCGATTGTAACGTGATAACACTTGTTCCAAAATGACTTTGTTGATTGTTAATGTGTGCGCCTTCGCAAATCGGACTACAAATTTGCCACAGCATGTTGGTGCCATGTCATGGCACCAAGCCAAGTTTCATTATTTTCATGCGTGTTTTGGATTTACAGGAATTAAAAAACTAAGTTTCTCAATGTTTCCAACCCAGCCACGACGCCCAGAATTTTGAATTTCACTCCCATTTCTTGCATGGAACCTAGAAATTTACCCGAGGACACACATGTGATTTTTCAACCAACTTTGGTGCACTGGAACATGTGCTTGTATTTCAAATTTGAATTATGCACACAAAGGTGACACGTTCCCTCCCAGAACCACGAGCCTTCTTGAGAGAAGCTCCGATTTGCAAGAAGCTTATACCAAAATTTGTTCCTATTCGGCCAATTGTTTTACCACGGCATGGTACTACCATGACATGACACCATGCCAAGTTTCATGATTTTAAAACCAAGTTTCTCAATGTTCTCGACCGAGCCACGATGCCCAGATGTTTGAATTTTATTCTCATTTTTTGCATGAGACGTACTCCCTCCTTCCATCTATATAGGGCCTAATGTGTTTTTCAAGACAGCCTTTGACTATTGACAAGATTAATAGCACATGTGATGTATACTATGAAAATTATATTATTGGAAGCTCCTTTGACATACAAATTTGAAGGTATGCTTTGTGTAAGTTGCATGTCATATATTATTGCTCTAACGTTTGGTCAAAGTTAGCCTTGAAAAACGCATTAGGACCTATATAGATGGAAGGAGGGAGTAGAAATTCACCCGAGGACACAAATGTGATTTTTCAACCAACTTTGGTGCACGGGAGCATGTACTTGTAGTTCAAATTTGTATTATGCACATTAAATGACCAAAACTCAATTAATGTGTAAATAAGGCCAAACGAAGCCGGAATAATTCCAAAATTTAACAGGGCACTCATGTAGTTCTATGTTGCCTTTGTAAATAAACTCAAGGGGGACAATGTATATCGTTTCGCACTCAAAGGTGGCACGTTCCCTCTCAGAACCACGAGCCTTCTTGAGAGAAGCTTCGGTTTGCAAGAAGCTTATACCAAAATCTGTTCCTATTCGGCCAATTTTTTTACCACAACATGGTAGTACCATGACATGACATCCATGCCAAGTTTCATGATTTTCAGACGTGTTTTGGATTTACAAGAATTTTAAAACCAAGTTTCTCAATGTTCTCGGCCGAGCCACGATGCCCAGATGTTTTAATTTTATTCTCATTTCTTGCATGGGACCTAGAAATTCACCCGAGGACACAAATGTGATTTTTCAACCAACTTTGGTGCACGGGAGCATGTGCTTGTAGTTCAAATTTGACTTATGCACATTAAATGACCAGAAACTCAATTAATGTATAAAAAACGACAAACGAACCCGAAATAATTCCAAAATTTAACAGGGCACTAATGTAGTTCTATGTTGCCTTTGTTAAGAAACTCAAGGGGGGGCAGCGTATATCGTTTCACACTCAAAGGTGGCACGTTCCCTCTTAGAACCACGAGCTTCCAAATCGGCCCAATTTTTTACCACAACATTTTAGTGCCAAGAAATGACACCATGCCAAGTTTCATGATTTCCAGGCGAGTTTTGGATTTACATGAATTTAAAATCAAAGTTTCTCGATGTTCTCGGCCGAGTCATGACGCCCAGATGTTTGAATTTCATTCTCATTTCTTCCATGGGACCTAGAAATTCAACCAAGGACACACATGTGATTTTTTTCAACCCACTTTGGTGCACTGGAGCATGTGCATGGAATTCATATTTAGATTATGCACATTAAAAGTCCAGAAACTCAATTAATGTATAAAAAGGCCAAATGAACCCAAAATAATTCCAAAATTTAACAGGGCACTCATATAGTTCTATGTTGCCTCTGTAAATAAAATCAGGGGGGAGGCAGCGTATATCGTTTCGCACACAAAGGTGACACGTTCCCTCTCGGAACCACGAGGCTTGTTGAGAGAATCTCCGGTTTTGCAAGAAGCTTATACCAAAACTTGTTCCAATTCAGCCAAAAATTATACGTATGAAAACAGGGTTTAGATTATCCCAAACATCTCGCTACCTAGACCAATAATGTACTATGATTTGAATTCAACATAAACTGGATACAAATATTTGAATTGGAGAGCGTATGGTACATGTAGTTCATAGTGAAATATGATTACTGCTATATGTATGTTTTTTGTTATCAAGATAATATTTAAATTATTGTATAACTTGACAACAATCATATTCAAATAAGGAAAATTGATTCAAATTTAGTCCATATGGTAGACGACAATATATATGTTCACATGGTGGAGTAAAATGTTCATACATGATGGAAGATCAAAATGTACGACTACATCAATTATAAACCGCAAGGTCACCTAACGATATATTCGAATTCAACATAACGTGGATTCAAAAATTGAAATTCGAGATCATGGCATCTGTAATCATATAAAAAGGGACATTACTCTTTCTTTGGTGGGAATTGATTTGTTTTTTGTTGTTGTTGAGGGAAGTGCGAATCGATTTGCTACTGTGCAGGGTAATCTTGTTCTCCCGATTTTTTTTACATTTTTCTTGTAGTTTTTTCAATGGCATCTATAGCAATATAGTAAAAGAGGACATGACTCTCTTGTGTCTTGTATGAATTGTTTTTTTACACGTTAAGTTTGTTCTGCCGAACAAGGAATCCGCACCTTGTTATCCCGAAATTTTCAAGCTGGAGCATCTTTTGTCTCACCTGCTTTGAAACTCCCGCTTCTTCAACCCGCGTCGCGCCTTGTTATCCCGAAATTTGGACGCGCGCGAGAACTCCCTCCTCATCCGAAATCGCTCCCGCAGCCCAGACACGCGAAATCCCCCTTCTACCCCTCAGCCGGAAATGAAGCTCCACGTCGCGGTGTCAAAACCGGTGGGGGTATGCTGGTAACTTACCCTACATTTCGGACAAGCGTGTCCCTAAGCTTGGCTCCCCCCTCCCCCTTTGCCCCCCCATTCGTACACCGAGGCCGCCAAAACCCGCAAAACCCCATGCTCCTCCGTCGGCCTCCCGACCGCCGCCCGGCCGGAGACTCTTCCCCGACTACGTCGTCCAACACAACAGCTCGCCGTCCCTCATCCACCGCACCAGATGAGGATCCGTTGTCGATCTCGTCGTCCCGCCAAATTAGCCGCCCCGTCCTCTACCTCCAAGGAGCTGCCCTGACGTTCGCCTCGTCTATCGTGCCACCTCAATCCCCACAGCGCCGTCTTGACCTGCCCCACCGGAACCGCAGCACCCTCACCAATTCCTCCGATGAAGCCGAGGCCAACTCGGCGCCACCAAGGAGGTTCTGCACTCACCGCCTTATTTTATCTTTTATTCGATCTCACGGGGCTGCCGGTGCTCAATACCGAGCAGACATGGCGTGTCTCCATCGATGGCGCCGTCGCCGGCCACATCATCCATGGCATCTCTCCCCCATGTCGTTGCTTCCTCGGCGGCAACTTCCACAACGGCACTAGCTGCAGCTGCTCCGGCTCTCGCTCGTGCTGTGGCTCTGTTCTTGCTGTCGGTCCCGCTGCTGCACTGCTCCTGCTTTCGTTCGTGCTGCTGCTCTGCTCTTTCTCTCGCTTGCGCTGCTGCTGCTGCACGACCTCCGGCAGCTACAGGAGTTGCTGCTTTAGCACTCGCTCGCGGTGCTACTGCACGACTTTCTCTCTGCTAGTGCGTTCCCTGCTCGAGCGTCTGCTGATTTAGATCACTGCTTCTCTGCTACTAGTGCTCGAACGCCCTAAACATCTATTGCAATGCTCTGTTACAAGTTCAATCAGTTTCGACAGTAAAATAGTTTCGACTGTGAAGTTCATTTTCTTTTGTTAAGTTCAGAGTGAACAGTACTTACAGCATCTATTGGAGCGGCCGTGGCACGGCTGATGCGTTTTACATCTAGCACTTTTTGGTGATGTATTTTACATCATCTATTGCAGATGATATTAGGGTCCCACTTCAGATTAACGTTGTCTGTCTTGTCATGCTTCAGCCTCGTCGCCGTACACCTTAGCGGAGCTGCTCCAACGACGGAACCGTCCATCACAGCAGAGCAGTACCCTCGGCGCCGTTTCTAGAGGCCTCGGATCTTCTTCCCCGCCTCCGACAGTCACACCAGCATCATCACCATCCTCCACGTCCAACCCAATGATGCTGAGGTCCACAAGGCTATGCCAAAGAGGTTGTACACTTGTCGCATCACTTTGTTTCTCCATTCCTCTGTTCTTCCAATTCATGTGAGCCAAACACCCAGGTTGACTAAAATCCTATGTTTCCAAATGCTCTGTTTTGCACGTGCATTCCTATCCTATTCCTGTGTTTTTCCTGTCCCTGCGTTTATAGAATCCTCCAATTCTAAGGAGCCCTTACAGATTTACTTCATTTTCAGATAGGCGTCAAAGAAAACTCTGTGTGTTATGTCCTGCTCCTGCCGTGCCGTCATCCACCCCACCTGAGGTGCACCATCGACAGAAGCGTTCACTGCAGCAGAGATCCCCCCTGCAGACTTCCTTTTGCCGCCTCAGATCATCTTCCCCGTTGCCGGCAGCCACGCCAACTGCATTACCATCATCGACTGAGTAGATGAACCTGAGGACTACATAGTTCTGGAAGAGAGGTCGCGGTCTTTCGTGTTTGCTTACGTTATACATCGGTTATTATTACCTGCTACTTTATCGTTCAATCTTGAGTTTTGAATTGCCCATGGGTCTCATATCGAGCCAGCAACGAATAGTATCTGTCTACTATCTGGTTCATCTGGGGTCTTCTATGTGGTTCATGTTGGGTGGGCAACAAACAATAGATGATACATTGTCTATCTTTTTAAACTGAAGCTATAATCTACCTGCTATCGTTAGTTTTGGATCCATCCACTCGTTTGCTACCATCAGTCTTGATTTTTGCATGCACCCCTTAGGCCTTACAAAATCTAACTATCTTTTTATTATGCATGTCAGATATTGTACACAATCGTACTGAACATGTAGAGAAAAAGAGAAGACCGTTGCGTGCGAATATAATGTCATGCAGACGGCGCTCCATGGTGGGTGAAGTGGCCCCCCTCCTGCATTTCCAGATTGTATTCCAGAGGAAGATAACTGTTCAGATGGAGATTCAGAAGGAGCCGACCACGCCTGTTTACCACCTGAGGTGTTTGCTCTAACCTGGCATGCTGATGTTGGTCATATCATGCATATCGCGCCTTGCATTGCTTACATTATACATCTTATATGTCATCAGCTTAATTTAGATTTGCTTTGTGTGAATGCCACCTGTTTGGTTTCTATATCATACTCCCACCATTCCTAAATATTTGTCTTTTTAGAGATTTCAACAAGTGAGTACACACGGAACGAAATGAGTGAATTTACACTCTAAAATATGTCTATATACATCCGTATGTGGTAGTCCATTTGAAATCTCTAAAAAGACAAATATTTAGGAACGGAGGGAGTATATGGGAATTATGCAATGCCATCTTCTTTAGCCAGGCATCATATACGTGAATCATGCAATGCCATCCTGTTTAGCCAGTCATCGTATATGTGAATTGTATTGTGCCATATTTTTTTCCATAATGTATTCCATTTGTCAACAATGTTTATACATTCATCTACTCTTCCTGTGCATCAGCCATTTGAGTCGTTCATGGGAAAATCTGGAGTGAAAACAAGGTCTTCTGAGCAGTCAGTGCTACCTATCGATGCAGATTTCTTGCTGGTTACAGATAGCTCCTCAGAGGAGGATTCAGAGAGAGATGACCAGTCGTATCCCCCCCGAGGTGCATGCTCTGACTTGGCCGGGTTATATTGCTCATATCATGCATATGGTGTCTTGCATTGCCATGTCATCTGCTTAGATTAGACATGCTTTGTGTGAATGCCTCCTGTTTGCTTTCTATATCAGATATGTGAATTATGCAATGCCATGTTTTTCAGCCAGTTATCATATATGTGAATTATGCACTGCCATGGAGCCAGGCATCATATATGTGAATTATCTCATGCCATCTTTTTTTTCATTACGTATTCCATTTGTCGACAATCTGTGTATATTGAACTACTCTTCATGTGTATCAGCCATTTGAGCCGGTTATGGAAAAATCTGGAGTGAAAACAAGGTCTTCAGAGCAGGCAATGGTACCTGTTGAAGCATATATCTCGATGGTTACAAGGAGCTCCTTAGAGGAGGATTCAGAGACAGATGACCAATCCTATATCCCACCTGAGGTGTATGCTCTAAGTTGCAATGTTTATATTTCTCATATGATGCATATGGTGTCTTGCATTGCTTAGTTTAGACATCATATGCACAATATTGAATTCTATCTGCTTAGTTTAGAGATCATACATGCGAGTGCCAGCTGCTTAGTATATGAATCAATTATGTCAATTATATCATGCCATCCTGTATACTTAGACAACATGTATGTGAATTATTTCATCCCAACCTATTTTAGAAAGACATCATATAGTTTTGTCATGTCATCCTGTTTAGGTACTCATCATATGTTGAATTATGCCATTATATCTTGTTAAGTTATCCATCATATATCTGAAACTGTGTCATGCTATCCTGTTTAGTTAGGCATCATATATGTGAAATTGTGTCATGCTGTCCTGTTTGGTTAGACAACATATATGTGAATTACCACATCTGTCTATCATACAATGTCTGTACGATCAATTTCTTTTCTTGTTTATCAGCCATTTGAATTGGAAGGGGTGATGGCGGTATCTAAGGGAGCAAAAACCTGTTCTTCACAAAAGACAGTGCTACCCGTCGATGCAGATAGAACCATGGTTGTACTGGCCCACAAACTAGCCCCACCACACATAATCGAGACTCTTCCAGATTGCACACTTACACCGTTGGGCAGAGAACCAGCTACAACCCATCTAACCGCAACCCCAGCGGATAGTAACCCACTTACAGTTGACAAAGCACCATGTCCACAACAGAGTACCCCCACACGAGCAGTTTGTAAAGCTACTGCAGTGCCCAAAGCACGAAGACCACCACAGCTAACCCAAACTCCATGTTTAAAGCAGAAGAGCAACTGTTCTCAGGTCAGATTCCGTAGCTATGGTCCATACTCCTTTGCTGTTGCATCACTGTATTTACTCATACCAACTACTTTCGAATTTGAAGGATCCAATTGAAACTCCAATGGCGCAACAGGTATGTTTTAAACCTATTTCTTTAACTGGATTGCTGTTCTAACTTCTTGCTCTATGTTGATTCCAGTTTAAGTTGTATAAACAGTTATGTTCTCATGTGATGCACATTACAAGTGCTGCCAATGCTGTTTAGTTTCTCACACTTATATTCTGTCTATGCTGCTGTGTCTTAAAAATATATGAGTTGAACTGTGTCTCTATCTTGATTAGGGAACATAAACTAGAATGATATGGACAATACAGTGACCATAGTACATAGATATATGTTTGTTTCATGCTGTTATCCTGTCCACCTTACTACCGAACCGGTTTACCAAAATGAGTTTCGTATACTACAAGCTAAACCTGTGATGTGTTTGCTTGTTTCTCTTGTAGTATGCAAACAGAATATTGGAGAAGAGCACCCCACTATGCAATGGTAGAGAAAGTAATGCAGATAAGGTTCAAGATAGTGAGACAACCCTGTTGGTCTCCAAGAAAGGTGATAAACACGATCTTGTAGACAGTGAGAAAACCCCACAGTCCTGCGTTGATGTAGTGTTCGAGTTACTGGCCAGTACCGCTGGCACAAGCTCTTCGAACTCGCTGCCTGAATCACTTCGGCTTCTTCAGTCTCAGCTACAAGCTGAAAGGCGTCAGTCAGCTGTGCTGCGGCAAGAAGCCGAAGGACTGAGGAAGTCCCTGCAGAATTCAGATGCGTACTTTCTTGTGCAACAGCAAGCGCTGGAGGATTTAAGCGCTAAGCAAGAGAAAGTTAATAAGCTTGCTAAGCATCTTGCCAGCATTATGGGTACCCAGGATATTGTTTCTTGAACTCTTCTGAAGTGGTTTCAGTTCTGGACTTGTTTTGCTGCGGTGTTTATATGCTGCTTTGTTCCCTATATTTGCACTGGTGGCGAACTTTGATGCCCAGTGGATGTAATATGTGTAATAGCCGTGATAGCCTAGCATAAGTTTCTTGCTTATTTATTTCCTTGTTGTCTTGTTTATTTGTTTGCTTGTAGTTAGTGCAGTTCTTTTTCCGCGGTTTGCTAGTGGCTGCAATAACCTATTTTTTAAAACTAGGCCACAATAACCATGGGCTAATATTTACTGTAGTGACACTGTGCCTCCTACGGGCCGTAGAAACAGTGGGCCTTCTATGGGCCGTAGAAACAGTAGGCCTTCTACGGGCCGTAGAAACAATGGGCCTTCTACGGGTCGAAGAAATAATGGGCCTTCTACGGGCCGTATCATCAATGGGCCTTATATGGGCCGTATGATCGATTGGCCAAACATGGGCCAACAACAGGCCGCATTATGGCCGTAAACGGGCTAGAGTTGGAATCGTCCATTCATGGGCCGACCATAACGGGCCATCGTTAATAGGCCGTATTTGATGACGCTATGAAAACGGCCCAACGTATTAACGGACCACAAATGGGCCGACTGTAATCACGGGCTGAATTTGGCCCACAAGCAGAAAATGACAGTAACGGGCTGTAAGTAAACGAATGCTGGAAATGAGCCCAAGAATAAATGGGCTCTGAGAAGGCCAAAAGATAACATGGGCTGGAAACTGGCCCAACGGAATAACGGGCCGTTAATGGGTATAAAGTGATACACTGTTCATTACGGGCTAGTTTCACCATGGGCCGTTAATGGGTGTAAAGTGATACACTGTTCATTACGGGCCAGTTTCACCACGGGTCGTTAATAGGCCAAGAGTTACATAGGGCCTCATATGGGCCGAAAGACGTCATGGGCCATACATGGGCCAGAAGTGAAAACGGGCTGAAATCATATTGGATGGCCCAGATGACGCTACTGGGCCTAATTCGGATAGCGCGTAACGGGCCTTGGGTTAGCGGGCTATAAATGGGCTATATGCGAACATGCCGTTAACAGGCTTTACATGGGCCGGCCCGCCACCTTTTGACCAAGTCAAACGGGCCGGCCTTTTCACAGGAATGGGCCTCTGTTGGGCCGTGCCATGTGTTGACGTATCATAGGCGCCTTCTGTCCAATGAGTGGATGACATCTGTCCCAACGATGAGCCGACACGTGTTTCCTCCAGCCAATGATGATTTTACACGTGGAAAATCCCCATTGGTCGGGGCTGTTAACGGGTTATCGGATCCAAAACCCGACCCGATAGCTTAACGGTGTTCCGTTACGATGGATGCCACGTGTTGGTCACCCTTGACGAAAGCACTTCTCTGACGCGCGATTTATCGTCATGGAAGTGCACTTTTCCGTGATGATAATTTTGGTAATGTCATGGAACACTTCTACGACAGCACAGGTATGACTATCTTGATTCTGTCATAAAATCGTCATGGATGTACACGCATGACAAAAAACGCGACCTACTGTGACAAACACGTATCATCACGGAAGTGTATTTTTTTGTAGTGACAAGAGTCATGGTGATCTTCACCTTTCCTTTTTACACTTTATCTTTTGGCAAGCACTATGTGTTGGAAAGATCTTGATATATATATCCAATTGGATGTGGGTTTTCATAAAGCATTATTGTTGACGTTACCCTTGAGGTAAAAGGTTGGGAGGCAAAACTATAAGCCCCTATCTTTCTCTGTGTCCGATTAAAACTTCATACCCATAAGTATTGCGTGAGTGTTTGCAATTGTGAAAGACTAAATGATAGTTGAGTATCTGGACTTGCTGAAAAGCTCTTATATTCACTCTTTCCGATGTTATGATAAATTGCAATTGCTTCAATGACTGAGATTATAGTTTGCTAGTTTTTCAATGAAGTTTCTGATTCATACTTTACATTGTGAATAGATTGTTACTTCAGCATAAGAAATCATATGACAATATATATATATATGTTGCTATTCTAAGAATGATCATGATGCCCTCATGTCCGTATTTTATTTTATCGACACCTCTATCTCTAAACATGTGGACATATTTTTCAATATCGGCTTCTGCTTGAGGACAAGCGAGGTCTAAGCTTGGGGGAGTTGATACGTCCATTTTGCATGATGCTTTTATATCGATATTTATTGCATTATGGGCTATTACTTCACATTATGTCACAATACTTATGCCTTTTCCCTCTTATTTTACAAGGTTTACATGAAAAGGGAGAATGCCGGCAGCTAGAATTCTGGGCTGGAAAAGGAGCAAATATTAGAGACCTATTCTGCACAACTCCAAAAGTCCTAAAACTCCACGAAAGTCAGTTTTGGAATATATTAAAAATATTGGGCGAAGAAAGCACCAGAGGGGGGCCACCCACTGTCCACGAGGGTGGAGGGCCCGCCCTACCCCCCTGGGCGCGCCCCCTGCCTCGTGGGCCAACTGGAAGCCCCCCGATGCCCATCTTCTGGTATAAGGTGTCTTTTGCCCTGAAAAAAATCAGAAGGAAGCTTTCGGGATGAAGCGCCGCTGTCTCAAGGCGGAACCTTGGCGGAATCCATCTAGGGCTCCGGCGGAGCTGTTCTGCCGGGGAAACATCCCTCCGGGAGGGGGAAATTGTCACCATCGTCATCACCATCGATCCTCTCATTGGGAGGGGGTCAATCTCCATCAACATATTCACCAGCACCATCTCCTCTCAAACCCTAGTTCATCTCTTGTATCCGATCTTTGTCTCAAAACCTCAGATTGGTACCTGTGGGTTGCTAGTAGTGTTGATTACTCCTTGTAGTTGATGCAAGTTGGTTTATTCGGTGGAATATTATATGTTCAGATCCTTTATGCACATTAATACCCCTCTGATTATGAACATGAATATGATTTGTGAGTAGTTACGTTTGTTCCTAAGGACATGGGAGAAATCTTGTTATAAGTAGTCATGTGAATTTGGTATTCGTTCGATATTTTGATGAGATGTATGTTGTCTTTCCTCTAGTGGTGTTATGTGAACGTCGACTACATGACACTTCACCATTGTTTGGGCCTAGGGGAAGGCATTGGGAAGTAATAAGTAGATGATGGGTTGCTAGAGTGAGAGAAGCTTAAACCCTAGTCTATGCGTTGCTTCGTAAGGGGCTGATTTGGATCCATATGTTTCATGCTATGGTTAGGTTTACCTTAATTCTTCTTTCGTAGTTGTGGATGCTTGCGAGGGGGGTTAATCATAAGTGGGATGCTAGTCCAAGGAAGGGCAGTACCCAAGCACCGGTCCACCCACATATCAAATTATCAAAGTACCGAACGCGAATCATATGAGCATGATGAAAAATAGCTTGACGATAATTCCCATGTGTCCTCGGGAGCGCTTTCCTTTATATAAGAGTTTGTTCAGGCTTGTCCTTTGCTACAAAAAGGATTGGGCCACCTTGCTGCACCTTGTTTACTTTTGTTACTTGTTACCCGTTACGAATTACCTTATCACAAAACTATCTGTTATCGATAATTTCAGTGCTTGCAGAGAATACCTTACTGAAAACTGCTTGTCATTTCCTTCTGCTCCTCGTTGGGTTCGACACTCTTACTTATCGAAAGGACTATGATAGATCCCCTATACTTGTGGGTCATCACTTATTATGAGGAATATCATCTTCATCAAATCTATGGAGAGAGTTTACCTCTACTACCTGTGTCGGGTTATCAAGACCATGTATTTCTTCGATAGGCGGTAAATTTTTAACATCTTCAGCTTTAATACCTTTTTATTTCACATATTTCTTTACCTCTTGCATATCTTCAGGACCGAGAAATAGAATACCCCTTTTCTTCGGAGTTGGCTTAAGAGTTGGTTCAGGAAGTGTCCAATCATTATCATAACTCAATATATTATTCAACAGCAAGTCAGCTTGCTCAACAGTTGATTCCCTGAAAACACAACCAGCACAACTATCCAGGTGGTCTCTGGAAGCATAGGTTAGTCCATTATAAAAGATATCAAGTATTTCATTTTTCTTGAGAGGATGATTAGGCAAAGCATTAAGTAATTGGAGAAGCCTCCCCCAAGCTTGTGGGAGACTCTCTTCTTTAATTTGCACAAAGTTAAATATTTCCCGTAAGGAAGCTTGTTTCTAATGAGCGGGGAAATATTTTTTAGAGAAGTAGTACATCATATCCTGGGGACTACGCACACAACCAGGAGCAAGAGAATTAAACCATAACTTAGCATCACCCTTTAATGAGAAAGGAAACAATTTAAGAATATAGTAATAGCGATTTTTTCCTCATGAGCAAATAGGGTGGCTATATCATTCAATTTAGTAAGATGTGCCACAATAGTTTCAGATTCATAACAATAGAAAGGATCAGATTCAACCAAAGTAATTAACTCAGGATCGACAGAGAATTCATAATCCTTATCAGTAACAAAGATAGGTGAAGTACCAAACATAGGGTCATATTGCATTCTAGCATTCAAAGACTTTTCTTTCAGCTTAGCTAACAGTTTCTTAATATCATCTCTATCATTACAAGCAAGAAAGTCTCTAGCAATTTCCTCATCCATAATATAACCCTTAGGTACAATAGGCAATTCATATCTAGGGGGAGAATCATAATCTTCAGTTTCAATAATATCATCAGTTTCAGTAATTTCATTCTCTCTAACCCTAGCAAGTTGTTCATCAAGAAATTCACCTAGTGGCAAAGTATTATCATGCAGAGAAGTAGTTTCATCATAAGCATCATGCAGAGCGGAAGTGGCATCATCAATAACATGTGACATATCGGAATCAATAGCAGGTGTAGGTGTCGCAAGTTTACTCAAAACAGAAGGAGAATCAAGTGCAGAGCTAGATGGCAGTTCCTTACCTCCCCTCGTAGTTGAGGGGAAAATCTTGGTTCTAGTATCTTTCAAATTCCTCATAGTAATCAATAGATATAAATCCCAAGTGACTCAGAGAATAGAGTTATGCTCCCCGACAACGGCGCCAGAAAAAGGTCTTGATAACCCACAAGTATAGGGGATCGCAACAGTTTTCGAGGGTAGACATTCAACCCAAATTTATTGATTCGACACAAGGGGAGCCAAAGAATATTCTCAAGTATTAGCATCTGAGTTGTCAATTCAACCACACCTGAAAGACTTAATATCTGCAGCAAAATTTTTAGTAGCAAATTAGTATGGAAGTAGCAGTAACAGTAACAAAAGTAACAGTAGCAGTTTTGTAGCAATCGTAACAGTGGCAACGGAAAAGTATCTTAGCAAAGATCAATATGAAACGAGCTCGTAGGCAATGGGTCAATGATGGATAATTATGTCGGATGGCATTCATCATGCAACGGTTATAACATACGGTGACACAGAACTAGCTCCAATTCATCAATATAATGTAGGCATGTATTCTGAATATAGTCATACGTGCTTATGGAAAAGAACTTGCATGGCATCTTTTGTCCTACCCTCCCGTGGCAGCGGGGTCCTATTGGAAACTAAGGGATATTAAGGCCTCCTTTTAACAGAGTACCAGACCAAACAATAACACTTAGTGAATACATGAACTCCTCAAACTACGGTCATCACCGGGAAGTGTCCCGACTATTGTCACTCTGGGGTTGCCGAATCATAACACGTAGTAAGTGACTATAACTTGCAAGATAGGATCAAGAACACAAATATATTCATGAAAACATAATAGGTTCAGATTTGAAATCATGGCACTCGGGCCCTAGTGACAAGCATTAAGCATAGCAAAGTCATAGCAACATCGATCTTAGAACATAGTGGATACTAGGGATCAAACCCTAACAAAACTAACTCGATTACATGGTAAATCTCATCCAACCCATCACCGTCCAGCGGCCTACGATGGGATTACTTACGCACGGCGGTGAGCATCATGAAATTGGTGATGGAGGATGGTTGATGATGACAATGATTACGATTTCCCCTCTTCGGAGCCCAAAACGAACTCCAGATCTGCCTTCCCGAGGAAGAACAGGAGGTGGCGGTGGCTCCGTATCGTAAAATGTGATGAATCCTTCTCTCTGATTTTTTTGTCCCCGAACGTGAATATATGGAGTTGGATTTGAGGTCGGTGGAGGTCTGTGGGACCCACAAGACCAGAGGGCGCGCCCCAGGGGTGTGGGCGCGCCCTCCACCCTTGTGGACAGGGTGTGGGTCCCCTTCTGTTGATTCTTTCGCCAATATTTTTTATTTATTCCAAACATAATCTCCATGAAGTTTCAGGTCATTCCGAGAACTTTTATTTCTGCACAAAAATAACACCATGGCAATTCTGCTAAAAACAGTGTCAGTCCGGGTTAGTTCCATTCAAATCATGCAAATTATAGTCCAAAACTAGGGCAAAAGAGTTTGGAAAAGTAGATATGATGGTGACGTACCACCTTTTGAAGTTCTATGAAAGACAGCAGGACCCCCGGACGACACTCGGGGGCTACCTTTCCCTATCAAATCATTCTGTCTCGCACATCCTTGTAATTGTGTCAACCTCCACCGCCGGGTCGGATCGTTCGGCTCGGGGGCTCGGGGGATAGCCGGCTTGACCACACCCTGCCATCCCCCTTAGTACATTTCGGCGTGTCCGAGTTGCCGCGGCCCGCCCCTTCGCCCTAAACAACAGTCCGGCTTCGGGTGTCGGCCGACAAGAACCATGGGCCAAAAGTCGGCACGTAGAAAAACTCTAACTTGGATTTGCCGGATTGGTCAATCCGGCCTCAGTGCACTAAGTTGCCGCATGACCGGCTGCGCGCCAGCCGGCTTCGCCGCCTGCCACCAGCCGGCCCAGTGGGTGTTTCGCTCGCGCTCAATGTTTGGAAAAGCCTAAGTACTGCGCACTCCTTCCCGAAGCCGAACTCCTTGTCACAGACCGGAACCCGGCTATCTGACTCGTGGGGGGGAGCCAAAAGAAGGAGCGAGCAAGAAAAAGCATGTAAAAGGAAAGCAAAAGCACAAATACTCACGAAAATATTTACATTACACAGATAAAGGCCCACGACTGGAGTTCATTACATTCCTCCTACACCCCAAGTGGGTGGACTTGATGCCTAACAAAAGTTCAAAAGAAAAATACAAGAGTAGGATGGCTTCAAACAGCTCCCGCGTCAGGTCGCGTGACCACCGGCGCCTCTGTGGTGGCCTCTGGGTCCGCCGAGGCGCCGGTATCGTCCAACCCGGCATCGTCATCCGCGTAGGGACCCGACTCCTTGGAGCTGCCTACCGGGTCGTCGAGCGCCAGGCCGAAGTTGTCGGGCGGCACCTCCATGTCGTCTTCAGTATGATCCACGTGGAACTCCTTGTGCGCGGCAAACGAGGTGAGGTAGCTGGCTCGCATGGAAATCCAGCCTACCTCCGCTTCCAGCTGGGCCTCCGCGCCGGCTCGCTGGGCCGCCAGCTGGTTCAGGTTCATGTTGGGAAACATAGCATGCAATTTCAAATTTTTTGTTACGCTCAAGCAAGATCTATCCAGGAGATGCATAGCAACGAGGGGGAAGAGTGTGTCAACGTACCCTCGTAGACAGAAAGCGGAAGCGTTTGACAATGTGTATGTAATCGAACTTAACCGATCAACTACCGAACGTACGACAGCTCCGAGTTCTGCACACGTTCAGCTCGATGCGTCCCTCGTCTTCTTGATCCAGCAAGGTGTCGAGGTAGTAGATGAGTTCCGTCAGCACGGTGGCGTTGTAACGGTGATGTTGAAGTGATCCGCGCAGGGCTTCGCCTAAGCACTATGAAGATATGACCGTGGGAGTAAACGGTGGAGGGGAGCGCCACACACGGCTATGCAATAGTCTGAGGTGTGCTAGGGGTGCACCCCACATATATATAGGTGGGAGGGGAGGGGAGTCAGCCAGGGCGCGCCCTAGGGTTGGACGCCGCCCCCTAGGGGCCCTGCCATGCCCTGCGCCACCCTTTCCATGTATGCATGAAGGGGAAGGAAAGAGGGGGGGGGCTGAGGGAAGGAAGTGGGAATCCTAATCCACACTTTCCTTTCCCTTCCCCCTTTCCTTCTCCTCCTCCTGTATCCTTATAGGGCGCACCAGCCCCTTGTGGGCCGGTGTGTTCCTACACAAGGCCCATATGGCCCATAGGATTGCCGGGGGTACCAGAAACACCTTCCGGTGACCTAATAAGTACCCTATACCCTCTGGAACACTTCCGGTGTCTGCATACAATCGTCCTATATATCAATCTTTACCTCTCGACCATTTCGAGACTCCTCTTCATGTCCTTGACCTCATCCGGGACTCCGAACAACATTCGGTCACCAAATCACATAACTCATATAATAGTATATTGTCATCGAATCTTAAGCGTGCGGACCCTACGGGTTCGAGAACTATGTAGACATAACCGAGACACATCTCCAGTCAATAACCAATAGCGGAACCTGGATGCTCATATTGGCTCCTACATATTCTACGAAGATCTTTACCGGTCGAACCATTATGACAACATACGTTATTCCCTTTGTCCATCGGTATGTTACTTTCCTGAGATTCGATCATCGGTATCTTCATACCTAGTTCAATCTCGTTACCGGCAAGTCTCTTTACCCGTTCCGTAATACATCATCCTGCAACTAACTCATTAATCACTTTGCTTGCAAGGCTTCTTATGATGTGTATTACTGAGAGGGCCTAGAGATACCTCTCCAAAACTCAGAGTGACAAATCCTAATCTCGATCTATGCCAACCCAACAAACACCTTTGGAGATACCTGTAGAGCATCTTTATAATCACCCAGTTACGTTGTGATGTTTGATAGCACACAAGGTATTCCTCCGGTATCCGGGAGTTGCACAATCTCATAGTCGAAGGAATATGTATTTAACATGAAGAAAGCAATAGCAATAAAGCTGAACGATCATAATGCTAAGCTAACGGATCGGTCTTGTCCATCACATCATTCTCCTAATGATTTGATCCCGTTATCAAATGACAACTCATGTCCATGGTCAGGAAACCTTAACCATCTTTGATCAACGAGCTAGTCAAGTAGAGGCTCACTAGGGACACGGTATCTGTTTATGTATTCACAAATGTATTTAGGTTTCCGATCAATACAATTCTAGCATGAATAATAAAAATTTATCATGAGTAAGGAAATATAAAATAACAACTTTATTATTGCCTCTAGGGCATATTTCCTTCAGTCTCCCACTTGCACTAGAGTCAATAATCTAGTTCACATGATCATGTGATTAACACTCATAGTTCACATCGCCATGTGACCAATACCCAAAGAGTTTACTAGAGTAAATAATCTAGTTCACATCACTATGTGATTAACACCCAAAGAGTACTACGGTGTGATCATGTTTTGCTTGTGAGAGAGGTTAGTCAATGGGCCTGCCACATTCAGATCCGTATGTATTTTGCAAGTTTCTATGTCTATAATGCTCTGCACGGAGCTACTTGATACTTCTTGAGCTTGCGTTGGTTTTTCCCTTGAAGAGGAAAGGGTGATGCGGTAAAGTAGAGTAAGTATTTCCCTCAGCATTTGAGAACCAAGGTATCAATACAGTAGGAGACAACACGCAAGCCACCGAATACCTGCACAAACAAACACCAACTTGCACCCAACGCGACAAAGGGATTGTCAATCCCTTCACGGTTATTTGCAAAGTGAGATCTGATAGAGATGGATAAACGATAAAGTAATATTTTGGTATTTTTGGTTTATGCAACGGAAAGTAAAAGATTGCAAAAGAAGTAAATAGGAAACTAAAATTGTAGATCGGAAACTTATATGATGGAAAATAGACCCGGGGGCCATAGGTTTCACTAGAGGCTTCTCTCAAGATAGAAATTATTACGGTGGGTGAACAAATTACTGCCAAACAATTGATAGAAAAGCGCAAAGTTATGACGATATCTAAGGCAATGATCATGAATATAGGCATCATGTCCGTATCAAGTAGACCGACTCCTGCTTGCATCTACTACTATTACTCCACACATCGACCAACTGCTACCTGCATCTAGAGTATTAAGTTCATAGAATAGAGTAACACATTAAGTAAGATGACATGATGTAGCGGGATAAACTCAAGCAATATGATGAAAACCGCATCTTGTTATCCTCGATGGAAACCATACAATACGTGTTGGTTCCCCTTCTGTCACTTGGATCGAGCACCGCAAGATTGAACCCAAAGCTAAGCACTTCTCCCATTGCAAGAAAAACTAATCTAGTTGGCCAAAACAAATCGATAGTTCGAAGAGACTTGCAAAGATATCAAATCATGCATATAAGAATTTAGAGAAGATTCAAATAATATTCATAGATAAGCTGATCATTAATCCACAATTCATCGGATCTCGGCAAACACACCGCAAAAGAGTATTACATCGAATATATCTCCAAGAACATCGAGGAGAACATGGTATTGAGAATCAAAGAGAGATAAGAAGCCATCTAGCTAATATCTATGGACCCGTAGGTCTGTGGTAAACTACTCACGCTTCATCAGAGAGGCAATGGTGTTGATGTAGAAGCCCTCCGTGATCGAATCCCCCTCCGGCAGGATGCCGAAAAAGGCCCCTAGATGGGATCTCATGGGTACAGAATGTTGCAGCGATGGAGAAGTGTTTTTGTGGCTCTCCTGGTAGGTTTTGGAATATTTGAGAATATATAGGCGGAAGAAATAGGTCGGTGGAGTCATGAGGGGCACACAAGGGCGGGGGGCGCGCCCTACCCCCTGGGTGCGCCCTCCGTCCACGTGGGTGCCTCGTGGCTTCCCTGACGTGTACTCCAAGTCCTCTGGATGTCTTCTGGTCCAAGAAAAAACATCGCGAAAGTTTCATTCCGTTTGGACTCCGTTTGATATTCCTTTTTTGTGAAATTCTAAAACAAGGAAAAAACAAGAACTGGCGCTGGGCTCTAGGTTAATAGGTTAGTCCCAAAAAATATATAAAATAGCATAATAATGCATATAAAACATCCAAAATAGATAATATAATAGCATGGAACTATAAAAAATTATAGATACGTTGGAGATGCATCACTACTCTAGCTAATTTCTCCCACTTTCAATATGTATCCAGATTGAGACTCAGAGTCATCCAGATCAGTGTCGAAGCTTGCATCAATGTAACCCTTTACGGCGAACTCTTTGTCACCTCCATAATCGAGAAACATTTCCTTAGTCCTCTTTAGGTACTTAAGGATAATTTTGACCGCTGTCTAGTGATCTACAACTGGATCACTATTGTACCCCCTTGCCAAACTCATGGCAAAGGTACAATAGGTCTGGTATACAACACGACATACTTTATAGGACCTATGGCTGAGGCATAGGGAATGACTTTCATTCTCTCTCTATCTTCTGTCATGGTCGAGTTTTGAGTCTTACTCAACTTCATACCTTAGAACTCAGGAAAGAACTCCTATGACTGATCCATTTTGAACTCCTTCAAAATCTTATCAAGGTATGTACTCATCGAAAGTCTTATCAAACGTCTTGATCTATCTCTATAGATCTTGATGCCCAATATGTAAGCAGCTTCACTGAGGTCTTTCTTTGAAAAAGTCCTTTCAAACACTCCTTTATGCTTTCCAGAAAATTCTACATCATTTTCGATCAACAATATGTCATTCACATATACTTATCAGAAAGGCTGTAGTGCTCCCACTCACTTTCTTGTAAATACAGGCTTCACCGCAAGTCTGTATAAAACTATATGCTTTGATCAACTTATCAAAGCGTATATTCCAACTCCGAGATGCTTGCACCAGTCCATAGATGGATCGCTAGAGCTTGCTCACTTTGTTAGCACCTTTAGGATTGACAAAACCTTCTGGTTGCATCCTATACAACTCTTCTTTAATAAATCCACTAAGGAATGCAGTTTTGACATCCATTTGCTAGATTCCGTAAAATGCGACAATTGCTAACATGATTTGGACAGACTTAAGCATCGATACGAGTGAGAAAATCTCATCGTAGTCAACACCTTGAACTTGTCGAAAATCTTTTGTGACAATTCGAGCTTTGTAGATAGTAACACTACCATCAGCGTCCGTCTTCCTCTTGAAGATCCATTTATTCTCAATGGCTCGCCGATCATCGGGCAAGTCAACCAAAGTCCACACTTTGTTCTCATACATGGATCCTCTCTCAGATTTTATGGCCTCAAGCCATTTATCAGAATCTGGGCTCATCATAGCTTCTTGATAGTTTGTAGGTTCGTCATGGTCTAGTAACATGACTTCCAGAACAGGATTACCGTACCACTCTAGTGCGGAACGTGCTCTGGTTGACCTACGAGGTTTGGTACTAACTTGATCTGAAGTTTCATGATCATCATCATTAGCTTCCTCTCTAGTTTGTGTAGGCATCACGGGAACGGTTTTCTTTGATGAGCTACTTTCCAATTCGAGAGAAGGTACAATTACCTCATCAAGTTCTACTTTCCTCCCACTCACTTCTTTCGAGAGAAACTCCTTCTCTAGAAAGGTTCCATTCTTGGCAACAGAGATCTTGCCTTTGGATCTGTGGTAGAAGGTGTACTCCTTAGGGTCCTATGAAGACGCACTTCTCCGATTTGGGTTCGAGCTTATCACGCTGACGCCTTTTGACATAAGTGTCGCAACCCCAAACTTTAAGAAATGACATCTTAGGTTTCCTGCCAAACCACAGTTCATACGGTGTCGTCTCAACGGATTTAGATGGTGCCCTATTTAACGTGAATGCAGCTGTCTCTAATGCATAACCGCAAAATGATAGTGGTAAATCGGTAAGAGACATCATAGATCGCACCATATCTAATAAAGTACGGTTACGATGTTCGGACACACCATTACGCTGTGGTGTTTCAGGTGGCGTGAGTTGTGAAACTATTCCACATTGTTTTAAATGAAGGCCAAACTCGTAACTCAAATATTCGCCTCCGCGATGAGATCGTAGAAACTTTATTTTCTTGTTACGATGATTCTCCACTTCACTCTGAAATTCTTTGAACTTTTCAAATGTTTCAGACTTGTGTTTCATTAAGTAGATATACCCATATCTGCTCAAATCATCTGTGAAGGTCAGAAAATAACGATACCCGCCGCGATCTTCAACACTCTTCGGACCGCATACATCGGTATGTATTATTTCCAATAAGTTATTAGCTCGCTCCATTGTTCCGGAGAACGAATTTTTAGTCATCTTGCCCATGAGGCATGGTTCGCAAGTATCAAATGATTGATAATCAAGTGATTCCAAAAGCCCATTTGCATGGAGTTTCTTCATGCGCTTTACACCAATATGACCAAAACGGCAGTGCCACAAGTATGTTGCACTATCATTATCAACTTTGCATCTTTTGGCATCAATATTATGAATATGTGTATCACTACGATCGAGATTCAATAAACCATTTACATTGGGTGTATGACCATAGAAGGTTGTATTCATGTAAATAGAACAACAATTATTCTCTGACTTAAATGAATAATCGTATTGCAATAAACATGATCCAATCATATTCATGCTCAACGCAAACACCAAATAACATTTATTTAGGTTCAACACTAATCCCGAAGGTAGAGGGAGTATGCGATGGTGATCTTGGAATCACTTCCAACACACATCGTCACATCACCCTTAACTAGTCTCTATTCATTTTTGCAACTCCTGTTTCGAGTTACTAATCTTAGCAACTGAACCGGTATAAACTACCCATGGGCTACTATGAACACTAGTAAAGTACACATCAATAACATGTATATCAAATATACCTTTGTTCACTTTGCCATCCTTCTTATCCGTCAAGTATTTGGGGCAGTTCCGCTTCTAGTGACCATTCCCTTTGCAGTAGAAGCACTCATTTTCAGGCTTAGGTCCAGCTTTGGGTTTCTTCACGGGAGTGGCAAATTGCTTGCCATTCTTATTCAAGTTCCCTTTATTTCCCATTTGCCCTTTTTCTTGAAACTACTGGTCTTGTTAACCATCAACATTTCATGCTCTTTCTTGATTTCTACCTTCACCGATTTCAGCATCGCGAAGAGCTCGAGAATCGTTTTCGTCACCCCTTGCATATTATAGTTCATCACGAAGTTCTAGTAGCTTGGTGACAGTGACTAGAGAACTCTGTCAATCACTATCTTATCTGGAAGATTATCTCCCACTTGATTCAAGTGATTGTAGTACTCAGATATTCTGAGCACATGCTCACTAGTTGAGCTATTCTCCTCCATCTTGTAGACAAAGTACTTGCCAGAGGTCTCATACCTCTCGACACTTGCATGAGTCTGAAATACCAATTTTAGATCTTGGAACATCTCATATGTTCCGTGGTGTTCAAAATGTTTTTGAACTCCCGGTTCTAAGCCGTAAAGCATGGCGCACTAAACTATCAAGTAGTCATCATATTGACCTTGCAAAACGTTCATAACGTCTCTAACTGCTCCTGCAACAGGTTTGTTATCTAGCGGTGCATCAAGGATATAATTCTTCTGTGCAGCAATGAGGAAAATCCTCAGATCACGGACCCAGTCCGCATCATTGCTACTATCATCTTTCAACTTAGTTTTCTCTATGAACATATCAAAAAATAAGGGAGCTAAATCGTGAGCTATTGATCTACAACATAGATATGCAAATACTATCAAGACTAAGTTCATGATAAATTAAGTTCAATTAATCAAATTACTTAAGAACTCCCACTTAGATAGACATCCCTCAAGTCATCTAAATGATACGTGATCCAAATCAACTAAACCATGTCTGATCAGCACGTGAAATGGAGTAGTCATCAATGGTGAACATCTCTATGTTGATCATATATACTATATGATTCACGTTCGACCTTTCGGTCTCCAGTGTTCTGAGGTCATGTATGTACATGCCAGGCTCGTCAAGTTTAACCCGAGTATTCCGCATGTGCAAAATTGTCCTGCACCCGTTGTATGTGAACGTAGAGTCTATCACACCCGATCATCACGTGGTGTCTCAACACGACGAACTGTCGCAACGGTCATTGCTCAGGGAGTACACTTATACCTTGAAATTTTAGTTAAGGGATCATCTTATAATGCTACCGCCGTACTAAGCAAAAATAAGATGCATAAAAGATAAACATCACATGCAATCAAAATATGTGACATGATATGGCCATCATCATCTTGTGCTTTTGATCCCCATTTCCAAAGCATCGTCATGATCTCCATCGTCACCAGCTCGACACCTTGATCTCAAGCGTAGCATTGTGGTCATATCACCAACTATTGCTTCTACAACTATCGCTAACGCATAGTGATAAAGTAAAGCAATTACATGGCGCTTGCATTTCATACAATAAAGAGACAACCATAAGGCTCCTGCCGGTTGCCGATAACTTTTACAAAACATGATCATCTCATACGACAACGTATATCACATCATGCCTTGACCATATCACATCACAACATGCCCTGCAAAAGCAAGTTAGACGTCCTCTACTTTGTTGTTGCAAGTTTTACGTGGCTGCTACAGGCTTCTAGCAAGAACCGTTCTTACCTACGCATCAAAACCACAACGGTGATTTATCAAGTTTGTTGTTTTAACCTTCAACAAGGACCGGCCACAGTCTAATTCCATTCAACTAAAGTAGGAGAAACAGACACCCGCCAGCCACCTTTATGCAAAACTAGTTGCATGTCTGTCGGTGGAACCGGTCTCATGAACGTGGTGTAAGGTTGGTCCGGGCCGCTTCATCCAACAATACCGCCGAATTAAAATAAGACATTGGTGGTAAGCAGTATGACGATCACCACCCACAACTCCTACGCATAGACCTAGCTCTGACGCCACTATTGGGAAACGTAGCATGCAATTTCAAAAAAAATCCTACGCTCACGCAAGATCTATCTAGGAAATGCATAGCAACGAGGTGGAAGAGTGTATCCACGTACCCTCGTAGACCGAAAGCGGAAGAGTTTGACAACGCGGTTGATGTAGTCGAACTTCTTCTAGCTCCGACCGATCAAGTACAGAACGTACGGCACCTCCGAGTTCTGCACACGTTCAGCTCGATGACGTCCCTCGTCTTCTTGATCCAGCAAGGCGTCGAGGTAGTAGATGAGTTCCATCAGCACGACGGCGTGGTGACGGTGATGGTGAAGTGATCCGCAGGGTTTCGCCTAAGCACTACGAAGATATGACCGCGGGAGTAAACGGTGGAGGGGGGCGCCGTGCTATGCAATAGTCTGAGGTGTGCTAGGGGCGCCCCCACCTATATATAGGTGGGAGGGGGAGGGGAGGCAGCCAGGGCGCGCCCTAGGGTTGGCCGCCGCCCCCTAGGGGCACTGCCTTGCCCTGCGCCCCCCCTTTCCATGTATGCATGAAGGGGAAGGGTAGAGGGGGGGTGAGGGAAGGAAGTGGGAATCCTATCTCACATTTTCCTTTCTCTTCCCCCTTTCCTTCTCGTCCTCCTATAGCCTTATAGGGCACACCAGCCCCTTGTGGGCTGGTGTGTTCCTTCACAAGGCCCATACGGCCCATAGGATTGCCGGGGGTACCCGAAACACCTTCCGGTGACCCGATAAGTACCCGATACCCTCCGGAACATTTCCGGTGTCCGAATACCATCGTCCTATATATCAATCCTTACCTCTCGACCATTTCGAGACTCCTCGTCATGTCTGTGATCTCATCCGGGACTCCGAACAACATTCGGTCACCAAATCACATAACTCATATAATACTATATCGTCATCGAACGTTAAGCGTGCGGACCCTACGGGTTTGAGAACTATGTAGACATGACCGAGACACATCTCCGGTCAATAACCAATAGCGGAACCTGGATGCTCATATTGGCTCCTACATATTCTACGAAGATCTTTATCGGTCGAACCTTTATGACAACATACGTTATTCCCTTTGTTCTTCGGTATGTTACTTGCCCGAGATTCGATCGTCGGTATCTTCATACCTAGTTAAATCTTGTTACTGGAAAGTCTCTTTACTCGTTCCGTAATACATCATCCTGCAACTAACTCATTAGTCACTTTGCTTGCAAGGCTTCTTATGATGTGTATTACCCAAGGTTGGAAAAAGCGGTAGGCGTAAGCGAGGCAGTTGGCCTTCGCCTAGTGCCTAGGTGGTGCTTAAGCGCCCTAGGCGCATCCTAGGCGGTAATATAGTTTTACTATCAGGATGTATTTGCGAGTATTATATCTGTGTAGATATTAATTTAGGGCAAATAAATAAGTTAATTTCCAGCTACTCCTATTGGAATATCGCCCGTTTGGTATACCAGTGCAATATGGCATGATTCTTCACTTGGGTAGACAATTCCTTGCCTGCCCTGCCTAGACTTCCATTTATGCCCTAGGCGAGGCGTTTGGCCATCGCCTAGCGCCTAGGCGTGCCTAAGCGCCTCCTAGGCACTGCCTTTTCCAACAGAGGTATTACCGAGAGGGCCCAGACATACCTCTCCGAAACTCGGAGTGACAAATCCTAATCTCGATCTATGCCAACCCAACAAACTCCTTCGGAGATACCTGTAGAGCATCTTTATAATCACCCAGTTACATTGTGACATTTGATAGCACACAAGGAATTCCTCCGGTATCCGGGAGTTGCATAATCTCATAGTCGAAGGAATATGTGTTTAACATAAAGAAAGCAATAGCAATAAAACTGAATGATCATAATGCTAAGCTAACGGATGGGTCTTGTCCATCACATCATTCTCCTAATGATGTGATCCCGTTATCAAATGACAACTCATGTCCATGGTCAGGAAACCTTAACCATCTTTGATCAATGAGCTAGTCAAGTAGAGGCTCACTAGGGACGGTATTTGTTTATGTATTCACACGTGTATTTAGGTTTCCGATCAATACAATTCTAGCATGAATAATAAACATTTATCATGAATAAGGAAATATAAAATAACAACTTTATTATTGCCTCTAGGGCATATTTCCTTCAGTTTAGGCCTGGATACCAAGACATGACGAACCACAGCGCCAAGTCGGTGCCGGCACGAGCCGCGGAGACGCGCCACGCGGGGAGCCGCACCGGTCCGGCTTCCAGCCAGCGCACAAACCGCGTGAAGCTGTTGGGCGCAACGCCACCCGACCAGAGGGTTGCCGCCATCCCCAACCCGGCCTCGGACAGCCATGCCGTCTGCTTGTCCAGGGCCCTCAGGCGGGCCTCGGCGGCGTGCATGATCTCCGAAAAACTCCAGGCGGCTTGCGGATCAATTCCGGCACCCGCGTCTGCCTGGGTCGACTGATGGGCGAGCATAGCCTCATCCGCCGTGTCCTGCATCTCCGGGAATTACTCTGACGAAAGAAAAAGGGAAAACATTCAGCGATATGAGAACCCGGTCGGCTCGCAACCCGGCGAAATAAACGAAGAAATACTTACTGACGAGGAGCTCATCCAGATGCTGCACCTCGCACAACATACCGTGCCGCTCCAGGTCTCCGGCGCGGCCGCGGGCTTCGAGCGCCTTCTCGAGCTCGGCGCACTTGTCGACGGCCGCCTTCAGCTCGTCGCCCCTTGCGGTGGCCGCTTTCTCCTGCTCATCCTTGAGCCGGATGAGCTCCGCTTGGTGGGCCCCCGCCGCCTTGGCGGCCTCCGCCTTCAGCCGCTCCACCTCAGCCCGGAGCTGCCCGCTGGCGGTGATTGCATGGTCGCACTGGTGGCCGGCTTTGGCTAGCCGGGTTAGGAGGTCTGGCACCTCGACCGCGGTGGCAGCGCGGCAAGGCTTCAAGTCAGATGCTAGAAGAAAAGAGGAAAACACTTTAAGATTTGACCCAACTGCTCCGCAGTTGGCCCAAATCTCGGGGGCTACACCTAGTGGGTGCGCTAGCGCCCCCACTAAGAGCATGCGAAACATACCTTCGGCGAGACGAAGCACATCCTCCTTCGCAGCGAGCTGCGCTTTCACCTCCCGGTGCGTCTCCAGAAGCCGGTTGTGGATGCCGACTCGGAGGCCATCCAGGTGATGCAAGAGATCAAGGATCAACAAAACCGCAAGACACTATAAGATTCGACCCAACTACTTCATAGTTGACCTGAATCTCAGGGGCTACACCCAGTGGGTGCGCTAGCACGCCCCCACTAACCAGCCGAAAAAACAAGCAAGAAGAAAACTGACGATCACGGAGCGCTCCAGCTCTCGCGTCTGCTCTAGTTCGCTCTGGGCAAAGGCTTGAAGCCGCTCCGCGCGCCCGCGGAGATGCTGGCGGAGAGCGTCCATTGCCGCCTCTTCCTGGACGCGGGGCCCGACCACGGCCCCGTCAGCTCCGCTTCGGGGCTGCTGCGACCCGGCAGCAGACCCGCTTCCCGGCGCCGCGTGCGGCAGCCTGATCGTCAAGGCATGCCCGCTCCCTGCCGGTCCTCTGCACCCGGCGTCGCCTACGGCGCTCCGCCCAGGGTGGCATCCCTCGTGCGCCCCTCCTCCACCCACTCGGCCGTGTCGTTCTGGGGTGGGGTGTCTACGGCCATCTCCTCCACCTCCGAGTCATTGACGACCGGCTCCGGGTCGCGCCTCTCCTCCATTGGCGGCTCGACGACCGTCTCTGCCGGCTCCATGCCCTCCGACATCTCCGGCCAGGCCTGGCCCAGGGTCGCCTGCCCCCTCGCCTCTGCGGCCCTGGCCCAGGCCCGGGCCGAGGCCGCCGCCAGCTCCTCCTCAGCCTTGTTCCGATCCCGCCAAGCCGTGCGCTCGGTGTCCGCCGGGTCCAGGCCGAGGTCCTCCTCGGGCAGTTCTCGACCCGGTCGATGGCGCTACTCCGGGTTACCCAATCACCGTCGGGATGGTCCGCTTTGGCGGCGCAGCCGGGATGACTCGGAGTGCCTTCTTGACGGGCCTCCGCCGTTCGTTTCGCCGCCGGCTTCGGCAACACCGCATCATTCCCGTGCATTCGGCTTGCCGCAGCCGGCCCGCGGGATGACCCGGCCCCAGCATCGGCCGCCTTCTTCAACCGTCTTGGGGGATCGACGCTGCCGTCTCCTCCCCCAGTCGGCGCTGCACCACCAACGTGCGTCAAGACCTCCTCGTCGTCATCCTGCCAGTCTCACAAGATGCGCAGACTTACCCGCGCGGCGTGTCGCGCCGGCTTCAGTGCCCGCCGGCTCCGAGTTCTCGGCGAAGGGAGCGGCGCAGGAGCAGATCCCACAAAGCCGACTCGTAAAACAGTATATTCCACGAATATCCTTTTATACGGTCCGTTTTGCGGGGTCTGACTCTGCGGCCGTCCGTGCAGACCTGCAAAGCCGTTTTTTTGCGAATCGTAAACGCGTTTTGCGGGTCGACGTTATACGGGGTCTGCTAGAGATGCTTTTAATTAATTAGAGGGTCCATTGCCGACCTGTGAACACGACGAGACAAAGACTCTGTGTTCCCGCACCCCATGGAGAAACAAAGCTTAATTAACCGTCCTTGTGCACACATCTTGCCAAAAGAGGACCTTTACTTTACCTCGTCCGTGCATGGACGCATCCAACGGCACATGCATGCATGCACAAACGAGGTACTCCTCATGCTCCTTTGCAGTGCAGCACTGCAGCGTGCGTAGGCCCGTGTAAATGCACGAAGATTACACGCGACAAATTAAGCAGGTACGGGCCTGCCTAGATTAGCTATCACTTTCAGTACACTGGAGCCTTGCTAGGCTGCTAAATGTCCGTGAGAACTTTTCTCATGCATAACGCGTGAGAGCGAGAGGTACGTACGTAGTAGTACTATACTATATACGTATGAGGTATGACCACTTGTCTCCTGCCTGCCTGCGTTTAATTTGCTGGGTTTTTAGTCTGCCGTCCGTGTAGGAAAAAAACGCACAGGGCGGCCAGGGTTTTCAAAGCCTGCTACCTACCTGCTGCCCACTGATGATTTGCACCACCAGGCTGCATTTCTCGAAATAGGGTTTCCCCTCTTTGTATTACAAAGCAACCGTCACCGATACAACCAACGATACCACATTAAGGCAGACAGCACAATCATACCCAAAAGAAAGCAAGAGAAAATAAGAGAAAGAAATGCGAGCAACACCGGCTCAACGGAAGCTGTAGCATCCCGCAACCGCTGCGCCCACCGGAGAATTCCACCACACTCCAATGCCATCGAATCGCCGAGTACCAAGCAGCACCTTCAAGAAGGACCGCGACGACGACGACGCTGCTGCCCAGACGAGTCCTAGGATTTCTCCCGGTACGCGGAGGGGAGTGAGGGAGAGGTATACCAGGCGCCCTTCAGGAAGGGTGGCGGCGCCCACAGGTGTCACCGCGTCGGAGTCAGCCAGGCCCGACAGAGATTTCTCCCTACCTCTCACACTCACCACCCAGGACCAATTGTTGGCTCCACCCTGCCTACCGCCCACCACCATGCGCCACCACAGCCATGAGGACACCACCGTCATCTCACCACGACAAACGTCGCAAGGCCGGCCAGGCCGAACAAAACCACCGTTGACAGGGGCCGGCAGTACCGCAGGCACGTGGGAGGGGGCAACCTCCACCGGCTCAAGCGGTAGCAGACCGGACTCAGAGCAGGAGCACGCCGGGCCAACTGCCCAGCCAGGCCCTGATCGAGCCCGCTAAGCTCCCGCCGCCGCGCTGCAGCAGATGCGGCGCAATAGCCGCCGCCCCCGTCTCCCGTGGCTCGCCAGACCAGCCGGAGGCAAAGCCAGCCCGCCCCGACCCAGATCGGCCCCGAAGGGGCCCAGATCTGGGCCTGGAGGGCGCCGCCGGCCAGGCCCCGCCGCCAAGGGGCCGCGCCGCCACCACTCAGCCGCCTGATCTGCACCAGAACGCCGCCTGCCGAGGAGCTCCGCCGCCGGAACACGCCGCCCGAGCCGGGAACCGCGACGGGAGAAGGAAGAGGGGCCGCCACCGCCGGCCAAGAACGGCGCGCACGGGCAAGCGCCCGGCCACGCCGGCCGACGGCAGCGGCGGGAGGGAGCGAGGGGAGGAGGCCTGGGCAGGGGGGGGGGGGAGAAAGGGCCGCCCCGGCCGCCTCGCTTGGGGAGGCGGCGTGGGGGTACGGGGTCCATAGCCGGCAGATATTGTTTACCCGTTTGCTGTTTGGCCAAGATGGATGTCCAGGCTGCATTGGTTTGCCCTGGTGCGATTGATCTTGATTTTTGGTTCCCGGCATGAGAATACACCACCTTGGAATTTCAAGAATGTGGGGTAACTCCCAAAGCAAATGTACTTTGGACCCATCATGGGGTGATTTAATCGGCATCAGGCGCCAACTCATTCATGCTGCAAAACCGTGGGGACATGTATATTCATATACTTTAAGGCTTTGATTAGGTTTCACTAATAACTTCCTATGGAGTACTTATTCAATATGGACAATGACTTTAACGGGTATTTTTCATAAATTTCTCAATGCCCCTTATTAAGGATTGCAGGTCATTTCACCCAATAAAGGTCTATTGTGCAATCTGTATGCGCAATGGTCTAGAAAATTGTTGGAAGTTCAAGAAAAACCATGAAAATTACGGGTGCAAATTTATAAACATTTTTATCTTAAAAATAGAACAACTTGTTATCTATTTCTACAAAATAATTCTGCAATTTCAAATTTTTTTCTTTGAATCATAATTAAAATTTCAGCTTTGATCGAAGTCTCAGTAGTTTTGAAATAAAAATACAATATTTTTTGTTTCACTATATCTATTCTCAACTAACCAAGGAAGTACTAATAAATTTAGAAATATTTAAATAAAATACAACCTTAGACACGATGCAACAACCCCGTAGTTAATCTATAGTAAATTAAGAAATGTCGTAATAATGTTGTTCTCAATTTTTTCCCGAAATATATATACTGAAATTGAGTTTCCCGAGACTAGGGAAAATATATTAAAATGAAAAAGCCATTTAGAATTATTAAAATATTTAATTGATTGATGTGAAACTTAATGGTTCAATAATATTATTATATATCCTAGTTGACAAGGTTACACAATATAAATATAATTTATTTTAGATCCTGAAAAATACAACTTTATCAGCGAAAATAAATAAGTTGGACGCACAATATAAATGTGCATACTTTCGTAACATATAATTCATTTTTATATCTTTAAGACTTTTAAGTTAGTCAGATATTTGGAATCTCTTTATTCGGGCCCTTTTGATGTTCTTTTCAATTAACGCATCCATAACATATAAGTAAAAATAATAATGCCTGTACAAACATATTTGTAGTCCTGATGCTAAATAGAAATACACATATTTTTATACTAAACTTTCACATTTTTTTAATGTTTTATCAAACTACAATGCAAACAAATAAATTTTTATGTACATAATTAGTTAACTTAATTAATCAAACTACAACATTAATTATAATACTTTTTGTTATCTAGTTGCATTGCATTTAACAAAAGAATTAGTTTCCTAAATTTAAGACAAATTGTGCAGCAAGAGTTCATTGTGAATTACAGTTTGACAATTGCATATATTATATATATTTTGTACATATAGTATATTCTAATATTTAAAATATCATAATAGATATTTCTAAAGTGTACTGTCTAACAAATATCTTTATAGCGATTTCTACTATGTTACAAGGTAACTATATTTATGGAAAACTATAGATTGTAAAATGAACCGTTGGCAAACAGACATTGCAAGTTGGTTAAGTAAAAAGTTGACAACATCCGCATACACTTGGTACCGGAGTAATGGCATTCATAAAAATCACCGACAAACATAAAAATGGCATCAATTTGCTTTTATGTGTATTCGATTTGATTGTTTCATAAGCTAACCTAGAAAATGCTTAAATTTATCTATTTTATACACAGAGCTCAAGTAGTGGATACAATTTAAAATATAAATGTTAGTTAACATCGACTTTAGTACAACATGAAGACATCCATCGGAGAGAGATTAGCAACCTAACTAAATTCATAATCGCCAATTAGATTGGTCTATTTTTACATGGTAAAATGCTCTTGTAACTTTATGCCTTTTTTCGCACATATTCAGTAATCTTTTGAATGCAATATATAATACTCCCTCCGTTCCAAAATAGATGACTCAACTTTATACTAAAGATAGTATAAAGTTGAGTCATCTATTTTGGAAAGGAGGGAGTAATATAGTGGTTATGAATATAATTTAGTGTCTACCCACACCCCTTAGGGGCCAGGGCAATCTCCCTGATTGCCTGGCCTACAGGATGACCCTACGAAACAAATGTAATTAAGTTCTTTTTTTTGTGGAAAGTTCAAAAGTGATTATAGTCGACCAATCCTTACAAGGGCATCCTTTCAAAAACTGAAGTCCGCATACCAATCCTTACAAGGCCATCCTTTCAAAAACTGAAGTCCGCATACCAATCCTTGGGGAAATTGTGGTCGTATTCCTCCTGCACTCGCTGGCGGCGCGTGATGAGTGAAGATTGATGCCGTATCTAGACCTTTGAAGCACCATTGGTGCCAGAGGAACATTGTTGATGCGGTGGCCAAAAGATACCAATAACAATGGTTTGGGAAATAGATCGCCGCCCCAGAGTAGACGACAATGAAGATGGCTGGACGACCACCCCAGGCCTGGCGAGATAGATGCTCGGAGACATAATCTCAGAAGCTCCCTAACAACGCAAAAGCTGACCGAACTCCACCATCAGTAGTAGGAGCCAGAGGACCAAGACACGAAGTGGTGCTGTCCACTTGGCCGAAGACAACTTCGAAGATGACCCGCATAACACGAAGACACAACCTGATCCACCACTCAAGAAGAGCAGTGACCAGATGATCCCCGACCCCCCTCTATGCTGCCGACGAGGTGGATGAGTAGTCGGCGAAGTCTCATTCTTGATCCCCACGGTACAACCATCGCCAACACAGTGTCGCTGCATGCAGAGGAGGAGGGGACCCGTGGCCTCACCGGCGGGGAGCAGTGGCGGCTAGGTTTCTTGAGAGAGTGGCGGCTTAGCCGTGCCTGGCTGGGACTGAATTAGTTCAGCAGATTGACTTTATCCAAGATCAAATATTTATGATATTTGTAAAATGTTGTGATATTGAACGACCTAGCTGTTTGTCCGGAATTTACTATGTACAAGTGTGGAAATTTCCATAGCGCTAGACCAAAACATACAAATGTTGCCACGAAGAAGCTACCTAGCTACAACAACTCTCCTCTTATACAATTTTCCACAATCAGTTACTATTTACTTTACGCGTGCAGGAGCTGGACTAGCACATCAAAGTAATTAACAAGCAGGCACGAAGGATTCCCATGTGCAAGTGTACTTTGTTTACAGAAAGGGAGAGGCGGTGTGGGGGCAGTACCCCGCTAGGCTACGAAATTTCGATTTGAAGCGGCCAACCAGCAAAGCGGAGGTGATTGAAACCAAACAAGCGCAAGCCTACACTTTGACTTCTTAGAGCATCCACATCGTCGTCTCTCTCATCTCTCTGATCGATCAACTGTCTGCTGTCAGTGTTATATATTTTTCTGCCCTCCTTTGTTGCCTTGTGCTGGCTTAGCTCTGGCCTCTCTTCCCCTCCCCTCCCCTCAAGCTTAGCCATAGCCACAGCCATAGCCCTCCTCTCCTCCTTGCTTTCTGTGCCCTCCAACAATATATCTTCTCTCCCGGAAGGCAGTGGTTCCTCTGTCTTGTAGCTAGCCAAGCTCAGAGCTGCCTGCCTCGACGCTTCGTCTGCTAGCTAGCTCAGACTCATAGTGTTTAACAAAGGAGGGTTAGGAGGAGCAGCTAGCTAGCAGCAGTGGGATTCGGTAGCGCGCGGCTGCTAGGTGTCGCCGCTGCCTTGTATCTAGCTTTGTTTCTTCCTCCTCATCTTCTTCTTCGATATATCAATCGATCTCACCTGATGGGGAGGGCGCCGTGCTGCGACAAGAACAACGTGAAGAAGGGGCCGTGGTCGCCGGAGGAGGACGCCAAGCTCAAGGAGTTCATGGACAAGCACGGCACCGGCGGCAACTGGATCGCTCTCCCGCAGAAAGCAGGTGTGTGTGTATGAGCTCCCTGCCTTGTGGATTTATGATGCATGTGTGTGCTGGTTTTGGTACTTTGGTTTGTGTAAGGATATGGGTCACCTGCTGGCCAATCTTAACTTCTCTTGATTTATTTGCAGATGTGATTTCTTCTTGCTCTCTTGAATTTGTCCTTGATTTGCTTCCGTCTGTTTTTCTTGACTTGGGGATGATGAGTTGAAATTGGGATGAATTTTTTTCTCACGCGTCTAGAACAAATGGTCCCTAATTAAGCATGTCATCATTGTCATGACCCATGAGTCTCTCTGCTCTAGTAGTCTGGATAGAGACATCTCTAAGTCGAAATGACATCGTCTTTTCTGGCAACTTCTTCTTTCCCAGTCTATCCAACTTATCATTTCCCCCTTGAATAATCAAGAGTGCCTTCATTCCACAAGATAACCAAATGCTTGTTCCATGTTTTAGGAACCAAAATTTAAAGGTGCTTGTGTTTAATCACTCCCTACCTCTTTAGTTTGTCTCTCTCACAAATGCGCGCACCAAGTTCTCCTTGGACTAACTAGCATACAATTTGCCAATTTGATGCACCTACAATAACTAATGCTATGACTCGCTTAATCCCCTTTGTCACACGTCTAATTTTATGTTCTTGCTGTTATCTCTGGTTAATCATATGCTATCTATTGTTTCTTTCCCTATTTTTTTAGTATTGAACAATGAACTTCTAGTTTGATTTAGACATTTCTGATGAACTTTTTTTTCTATAATTAGGGTTGAGAAGATGTGGCAAAAGCTGTAGGCTTAGATGGCTAAACTACCTGAGGCCTAACATTAAGCATGGGGAGTTCACTGAGCATGAAGATAGGGTCATCTGCAGCATGTATGCAAGCATTGGAAGCAGGTACGCGAGACTGTTCTTCTTTTCTCTCTTAAGAGCATGCATATTCTCTCACATTGTTATGAGGCACACCCAAGTTGAAAAACAATTATGACAAATTCATGAATATAAAGCTATGCTAGTCCTCAAATTTTCAGCCGAAAATATGAATATCCATGGCCTGCCTAAAAGAATTGTTCCTGTCAATGTTTTATTTTGTGCAGGACACAACAAAATGTTTTCTGAATGAAATTTGCATATTTGCATGTTACAGGATTTTTTTTACCAAAATATCCCTAACACATGCATGACAATTTCTGCTCCCTAGAAGAATCTCCCACAAAAAGGATATGTTTTCCCTATCTTGTGCTCAGAGCTAAAGATCCAAAATTATCATAGATCTAGGTAGAAGCATACTCATCAATCAACACCACTAATGTGATTTCTGTATAAAGAAGTAAGCTCTTACATACATAGTTACATTTCCCCCAAAAAGGAAAGAAAACCTAGTGACAGCTCAAGCATGCAGCAGCACAACTATCTACTGCAAATTAGCATTACTCATTCAGTGTGATACAATTCTCAGGTGGTCGATCATCGCGTCGCAGCTCCCTGGCCGGACGGACAACGACATCAAGAACTACTGGAACACCAAGCTGAAGAAGAAGCTCCTGGGCTCCACCACCATGGCGGGCGTCGGCCCTCCGCCGCGCGCGCCACGGCAGAACCACCACCAACACCGGCCGGTCCTGCTGCCCTACTCATCGTCGCCCCACTCCAACTACAGCAACTTCTTCCCCGGCGCCGGCGCCCTCCTCCAGCAGTCCGCGGAACCCCTAACCCTACAAGCCCAAGACCACTATATGCTCGGCAGCTCAGGCTCCTTGAACCACATGAACAACAACAACAATGGAGCCTCCGCGGTTCAGCTACAGCTGCTGCACGCAACGGCGGCTCACCGGCAGCTGCAGGTGAAGGAGGAGTGCGGCAGCGGGGGCGCCATGATCGCGTTCGGCTGCGGCGACCAGCAGAGCTGCAGCTCGTCGGACGGGACCCAATACGCCGGCGGCCAGTACGTGCACGGCGGCCGCCACCACGGGAAGGAGATGAGCTTCGACAACAACAACGGGTACAGCGCCTACGGGGTGTACGGCAGCGGCGCCGGCGCCGTGGAGCAGGAGCACAAGCTGTCGTTTCAGCTGCAGCACCAGCAGGAGCAGCAGCAGGCGCAGCTGGACTACAGCTACGAGGAGATCAAGCAGCTGCTCATGACGGCCGCCGCGAGCGGCGCCGACGGCGGCGGCGGCCTGATCCACGACCCGGAGCTGATCGGCGCGCACGCGGCCACCGGGAAGCTGACGATGATGTAAAAACCAGAGTAATATTTAAGGATCAGGACGTACGTACGCACGTAAAGAAGATCATCAAGGTGGAATTGAAGAAGGTGTGTGTTAATTTCTACTGCTCGCGCGATCTTTTTTCCTCGTTTCTTTTATGTTTTGCTTTGATCCGTGTAGTGAAGTGGATTAAACGCTCCCGTGTCACGGCTGCATGCATGCAGATGCACGTGGCTGACAGCCTAGCTGTGCTGTGCCGCTGTGTGTGTATGTGAGCGTGACATGGGATCAAGATTCTCTCTCTCTCTCTCTCTCTCTCTCTCTCTCTCTCTCTCTCCCTCTTACTTGCTGTTACTGTTGTTGTACCTCTCTCTCTCTCTCTCTCTCTCTCACACACACATCTTTGTCAGCAAAAGGTATAGTGTTATGAAGTTCATATAAGTACTGTGAAAAACTGACAGTGTTTGTTTGGCCAGACCTTGACTCTCATAGCTTGGTGTGGTACCAACCTAGCTACTCCATCATGTGTGTGTCCATTTCTTCTCCATGCATGCATCCATGTGTGTGTGATAGCTTCGATGTGATGTGTCTGACACCCTGAATGTACTATATGACACGATCTCCCCCGGTCTCTCTCATTCACTCACTCACTCACTCGTTGTCGTTGATGCTGCAATGCAATGCATAGGAGTACGTAGGAGTAGGACAGCGAGAGCGCATGTGGAGGCTCACAAGCTGCAAAGCATACACCGATTAAAGTCTGTCGAGAACGTCGGTTTGTGGTCTCGTGGATTTTTTTTCTCATACCGTTCGTCTTGTAGCGAAGATTCCATCAAACTTTGCCATGAATTGGGCAGTGATTACTTGTTTTGTTTCACGGTGTTTGTTCGGCCATGAATATGGAACATCCATATTTTTCTAGCAGCTTCTCTGACCTAGACATGTTTTCGTAGTTATTATAAAAAGGCTACATGAAATCACATGTTACTCGATCGGTGGATTATGGTCCACCGCATATATAGAGTTTACACACAAGATTTTGGGATGTGCCGCGAGAGACATCCTATGTGGATGCCACTTGGATCTGGAACCTACATGCTGATGCTCACGATTTCGATAGTCATACTGGTGATTTGGAGCAGATTTCTCGGAAAGTCTTTAGTGCTCATTTCGGGCAACTTTTCATTATCTTTCTTTGGTTGAGTGGCATGTTCATGTACTTTCATGGCACCCGTTTTTCCAATTATGAAGCTTGGCTAAGTGATCCTACTCGCAGTCTTGGGTTTTTCTTTTCTCATTTTTGATTAAAGACGAAATGGCCACAAGAAGGTATGTATTGCCAAACCGGAGACAGCGGGAGCAGCCAATCGAACTAGATAGTGACGAAAACGCAGCGCAAAGTTTTCGCCTGTTCCCAAAAATTATGGAGATGCCACGAAAAATATGAAAACGAAAATGAAAATTTACAAAACAGGAGGGGATTCAGAAAGTTTTTGTTTAAGTAGCACACGCCAAATCCACCCATATACACCTTTGGACCTACTCAGTCCTATCACCCAAAAACATAATCTTTCCCCAGCTCCTACTTCTCGTGATCCAGTTCTTCCCTAACAATGTTCTTTATTATGTTGGAAAAACTGGAAATATATGCACAATACTAACTCATTATATATCCACGATATATCATATAGTATCTGTAGTCGTAAGTATTAGCATTGGAATCTGTTGGTTGGTTGTATTTTATTTTTGGTTCAAGAGGTTTTTGAGTTCCGACGAATTTAATTTGTTTCATATTTATTTGCACATCATATTCGTTTCCGCCACTACCTGCTTCCCTATTTTATCTGGGATTTTAGTGTTCTTTTTCAGCTCCGCTCAAAATGTGGAAACAAATGTGGCAAAGTTTACCATCGAATTTACCATGTGAAACTAAAAAAGAAGACAAGGGTAGAAGAGAAAAAAAAAAGGAAAACACTCCCAAAGCTCTAGGAGGACAGGAGGGCTCCGGTTTTAGATGTCCTTTTGAGTTTTGTTAGGTTTGTGTCCTGCTTAGGAGGACGAGACGGTGGCGCCTCCCTGAAGATGGAATAAGATTCTCCCGGCCTAGCCCCCGGCCCAGTGGCGCGTCTATCATCGTCGGTGGGCGTGTGGAGTGGTGTATCCGGTGGTTCCATGATGGATTTGCTCGGATTTGGTCATAGTTCGTCTACGTTAGAGTGTCCTCAGGTTGGATCCTTCCGATCTACGCTACTCTTTAACAACGGCGGTTGCTGTTCTGGCGTACTGGTCCTATGGGGCCTTAGCACGGCGACTTTCCGACGGTCTACTACAACAAGTTTTGCGCGGCTCCGGCAAGGGAGGGGCGATGACAGCGGCGCGCCTTTGGTTCGTTTCAGTGCTTGTGGTCGTCGCTAGGTGGTCTACGGATCTAGATGTATTTTTTATTATTTCCGATGTTCGTTGTACCGCTATGATTGAATTTGAATATCCCTGAAAATCCGGTTTTTACTGCTCCTCACATACTGCAAGGACAAACTCTTTTGCCACGTTCTTTTATGCTGTCGTCACTGTTCACTAGGGAGTACCTACCTATGGCGGTATAGCGCGCGCGTGGACCGGGCCGTACGTGGACAGGGCAGCGAAAGGCGTCTCCTATAGACTGTAGTAGTACTCGTATACTGTCTATCTGAAGCCTGGACTACTCGCCGCGAGAAACGCGGCTGGGTGTGTCGTGTAAGTAGTGTCAGTGTCAGACGCCCCATTGTTTTGTGGCACTTGCAGACGCAGAAGCTGGCATGCATGGGCGCATGGCGATGCGAGCCTTGCTTGCTAGCTAGGGCAGAGCGATCGATGAAAGATTCCGCGTGAGATCGGAGGCGGGAAAGATTCCCCGCGCATCAGTGTTTGATTAGTATGCGCGCGCGGCCGGACAGGGTGACAGACATCGCGGAACGACGCGAGGGATATCCGCCTCACTGTCGTCGTCGTCGGTCCCTGTGAATAAAACGTTTCTTATGGTTGAAACCTGTGTATAAAATTGTGTTCTCTCTTCTCTCCCTGTCTGTCACTGTAATAGGTTCCCTATAATATCATGTCCACTTGTGATGTGTATGCTGGTTACCTCTATCTATAGAATTGAGTTTTCCATGGCGACTAGGGCAGCAAAATATTCGAATGGTTCCGGGTTCTGGTGTACTCTCTTACCAATATAAAATTCATGAAAAATATGCCAATCTGTGAACTGTGTAAAAAATAGTGCTATAGTTCATTCTCGCCTTTCCATTTTGATACGGGTCACAAATGGTCATATGATTTCATGGAGAATCTATTTTTTTAGATGGGCTTTATGGAATTCACATAAGTACATAGCTAAGCAATACATATATATATGCATGATTTTTTCCTGGAGCTTTTCCCAACACTTAAGCCGCTTCCCCTTTCAAGGGTGCCCTTGGCACACATCAAGTGCCATATATATATATACCCTCCACAAGCCGACACACATGTGGCCCGTGAAGCGAGTGGTCGAGGTATGCGAATATAATCCATGAGATCCACAGAAATATCCATGGTGATAGAGAGAGATTATATGTGTGAAAATTGGTAGAGCTCAAAGCTCTTCTAGTCATGATCCTACCATGGTCTGGCTGGGGTCCTATCCAGCAGAACTTGAGCCTACCAAATTATATTGGTTCATCCCACCTAGTCTGCCAAACTTCATAAAGGGGGTGTACCCAAGCACACCTCGATTAAAAATCTCTCCATTTCCCCTAAAAAACTTAAAACAATAATTGCACATGGCATCTCTAAGTAAGTCTTCCGAACAGCTACTACATGAAATTTCCCATGAGTACCACTGAAAACGTACGTTTTGCTGTCAAAAGCCATGCATGCAGAAACCAAGAAGGATCCGTAGGCACATGCTTGCAAGCGAGCCAATCAATCATTCCAAGAAGAAGGCATCAACTTTGCTAGTGCTACGGATGTAAAAGAGATCCCTGCCATTTGTCGGGTACGATCGAGCTGTGAGACGGAAGAGCACGTAATAACTTTTTATAAAAAGGTTGGCACTGACAGTTCATGAATTGGATATAGCTGGTGTCGTCGTGCATCGTCCTAGCAGTCTCAAATTGGTCAACTTGCACATCAGTCATTCTAGAGTATCTTATCCATTGGAAAAAGGTCCCAGTGTGATATAGTAGTAGCAAAAGTTTGATGAAAGGAAGAACGGTCGTCTGGGTAACTGAGCACTATTTTACATGGTAGTACTAGATGTTAAGCTAGCCCTGGTGCACACATTTGTAGGTGTATATATGCAGACACGACTGTGTTTAGTTTCAATGCAAAATTGTTATTGTCAAGCATTGTCTGTAATTTGTTATTGCAACTTCTTATTTTTCTCTCATCACCATTATGGTGTGTGTTGTTCAGTGAAGTTCTACATTTGTCCCAAGTCAAACTTTCTTAAGTTTGGCCATGTTTGTAGAGCAAATAACTCATATCCAGCACATCAAATTTATATAGTATAAAATTATATATGTTATGATGAATCTAATGAAACTAATTTGGCGATTTAGATGATGCTATATTTTCCTATGGACTTAGTGAAACTTAAAGTAGTTTGACTTAGGACAAGCCTAAAACTTCAAGAGTTTTGGAATGAAAGGAGTAGAAAGCTAATGTTTTATCTAGTTTTCTAAATACCTTATTTGGGCATGATAATATTGAATAGTGCAGGCATACATAATTTTATCGAATTGCAACAATAAAATAAACACCAAATTAATGTACAACTATAAAATTGAATCTCACGCACCCCCCCCCCCCCCCCCCCCCACAAAGCAAAAAAGTACAGATCTCACGTTTTGGTCCGTACCATTGCACCTCTAATAAATACCTACCTATTTTCCTTAACGAGACTAGAATAACTTCACAAACTAATCAACAAATTTTTACAAATGTCTTGTAGGAATAGGACTTAAGAGTGGATTATTGTCAATCCAGGACCTTGGCTATTTCAAAAAGGTAAATGCTCAAAAAGTGAATGATAGTACAAATATCTGTACCCTATTTTTTGTAGACTAAGTTGGACATTCATTTACCAGATTGTAGTAAACAATGTGCCATATGAGTTGCTAATTAAATTTCCTTCATCATGGCAATTACTAAATCACAGCTGCAATGGGCGCGTGCTATACCGGTTCATCGCTGTCGCGTGTTTCCTCCTTATCAATTTATCATGCATACATAAGTACGCCCTCTGACAGCTAGGCACAAACAAAGGTCACGTACAAGAGGTACACCAGGATGACTATCACTGATTCTGGTCGTCTGGATGTTCCTTGGCTTTAATACCACCGTGGTACGTACAACGCATGCATGTAAGGTAACTACAGCTATGACACATGGGAAATGGAGAGGGAACGAGGGATTGCTGATACTAATATGGAAGGAAGTCTTTTTGCCTGCCGTGGTACGTGACAATTCGAAGTCACTAGAGTGCAACTAATGTTGCTCTGGCTCACATTTAAACAGCCGGTGGCCAGGGGCACACCGGCACATAGGTTTTTACCTAATTGGGTAAGGCAACCTCTCGTTCAGCAAATGTTACAAACCCACATTGCCGCCATGGATTACAACAGCAAAACAGGGCACCATCGGCCAACTTGACTGTCGATAAGGACGCCACAAAGTTGTTGAGAAGAAAAGAACCTGCCAAACATGTTTGCGAGCATTATCGTCATCATTGTTGCCTTACCCAAGGCCCGAACAAGCGACTTCAATTTCAACGAAATGCTCCCGGCAAACAAGTACACGAAGCTCATGACTGCCCATGCTAACAGTCGGCCACACACACCAACAATACACATCATCGACTTTGACACCGATCTTTGCAAGAGAAATAAGCAGGGCCTCAGCAAACCGAGCCTTCCGCAAACGATCACCGAGAGCATTGCCATCATCACTGCCTGGACTCACTCCTCAGCAGCTCCGACTCACTCCACCAGCAATATGTTCATGTACATGCATGAAAATAATAGGATTGCAATATATGATCGCTGATGCTCTGATGTACACTCTCTCGAAGAGTTTGTTACAGGTTCCACCTAACCTAAATTTAGTTTGGTGGTGTGTTGCTGTCAGATCCCAACCATACATATTCAGCCCGAACATGCACAAGCTTCTGCGAGCAACGCCGCACGTACGAACAGGTCAACATGCGTTGGCATATTGGAAGCATCCAACTTAGACACCGGTGATTTTCAAACTCAAAGTGAACTGGTTTATATGCTTGTTTAGGACGACAGCCAACGGCAAACGATAGGTAATGTGCTTAATTAAGTTGGTAGATTAGACTGAGATCACATTAAGAAGCTAAGTAACGCCAACAAGCTTCGAACAAATGAAAACAAAAATGTTATGATGACACGGCTACTCTACCTATACAAGATACTGTAGTTGTTGGCCAACTCTAATCTCCGAAAGAGACCCGGCTCAACAAAGCATATGCATGAACCCGTCGATGCCAATTTGCCAACAACATGATGACTAGCTAGTTACACAACACACTTATATAGTCCTGTACGTGCTTTAATTACATTTCTGTATATTAGAATGTGTATTTTGTCTTCCCATTTTCATTTTTGCATGGTTGATCTTCTGATTTGGAGCAAGAGTCAAGGCATCTGGCCAGGGCTTATACACAGCAACGAATGCAGCTCACCAAACACACCTCATGGCATAGGAAAATGAGCAGATCTATTTTTGAAATTTTGTGCGAAACGATGCATGTTTGCTTCGGCATTATTGTTGTGGGTGTCACCAATATACTCAGTTCCAAATTAAGGAACAAGGAGAGAAGAACCTTGTGGTTGTTGCAGCGACAGCGAGAGTGTTTTCGCAAGAGGAACCAAATAATATTTTGCAAATGCTGTTTGCATTGACCTCTGACCTTTCCACATAGGCTTCGAGACTGTTGCCGGCCGTCAGCATTTTTTTTTTTTTGACAAAGGGTGTTTTCATTGACTCATAATGTAGCATCAAAGGGATACAAAACATAATGAGAACACACCCGGCCTCTGCATAACTATGATGCACACAGCCAGCACTAACACACACACACAAAAAGAATCACCCTAGCAAAAGCAAAGTCATACAAGACCGAAGCTATGCATAGGTGAAGAAAAGAAAGAAGGACCATCAGCACCAACCATCTCTTCATAACACAAGGACTACGAGAAAGGTTCTTCAAGCGACGCCTCCAGAAAGGGAACGACGCGCAAACGCCGCCGTCACCAGATCCGACCATTAAATGTCAGATCATGGGTTTTCACCCTAAAGATTATGTCCGAGCAAATTCCAAGAAATGCCTTCAACAAGGTAACGACGCAAACACCGCCATTGCCAGGTATAACCAGTTAGGGTCAGACCTAGGGTATTAACGGCCGTCAGCATTTGATTTAGTCTATGATCGATCAGCACTACTGTATATTATGCAGCAGCAAGTCCTGTCCAAAGGATTACTCTATTGATTCTATTCCCGGATGATTAGCTGATAACATCATAATAATATTTTGTAGCCCCTGGTTTGGCATTCGTAGCATTGAGAGGCAAAGAGTGAACAAACGACAACGAAGAAAAACAGTTGCATACAGAGCATAGCCAACATAAATCATAGGCTTTTATCCTAATTTGTGCTTCATGAGAATTCTCATGGTGGACATACGTGCAATCCGGGGTTGAGGTTGCCTCATGCAAGTGCCAACTTTGTCCGACTATATTTGGATTCTGCTCTTCTAAAAGGAACGTCTGCTCTAACAATTCCCTCCTCATCTACTAAAACAACCGAAAATGTTTCAAAAAAAGATATAGCAGTGTGGGTCAGAGTTTTATCCCTGTTATTGTACATATGTTAGATCAAAAATTTATAACAGACACATCCGCCACACGGAAGGAGTTTCATCCGGAGTGCATGGATGTGGATGCATCCCTCCGATGATGTTAGCATACCTTTTTTTCTGCAGAAAAAACTTCCGATATATTCATCAAACATTATGGCAGTAGAAGAAACATCAGAATAACAAAAATTGCATCCATGTCTATAGACCACCTAGCGACAATTACATGCGTTGGAGCGAGCCGAAGGCGCACCGCGTCATCATCCCCAGAATAACAAAAATTGCATCCATGTCTATAGACCACCTAGCGACAATTACATGCGTTGGAGCGAGCCGAAGGCGCACCGCGTCATCATCCCCCCCCCCCCCCCCCCCCCGCCCCCATCATTTGTATAAAGGGTAATATATTAATATGAATCTACTATTAGCAAACCGGGCCTCTTCAATAACACAATGTCAAGAGTCTATTATGAAATAAGGGATGCATGCAACCAATCTTTTTTATTTTAAAAAAGACATGACACAAAAATGTCATGCCGAACTATATCTATTTATGAAGTTTTGTGCGAAACCATGCATGTTTCTTATGACATTACTGCTGTTGGTGTCACTTGTGTAATTTGTTCCTAGTTCAGAAAGAATAGAAGGACCTCCTAATTATACCAGCAACAATAACAAGGTTTATGCAAGATAAATGAAATAATATTTACGAATGATACTTGCATTGACCTCTGCCCTTTCACGTATGTTTAGAGGTTGCTGCCGACTGTCAACATATGATCATCACCATTGTACATGCAAAAGTTATAGACAAAGACTTATTCTATTGATTTGAACGAGAATGGAGTATCCCTCTGTTTTTAACACATTATAGACGTAGACGCACATACACCCACCCCTATGAATGCACGCACGCACACCCTACACGTATGAGTACCTTCGAGAGACTGAGTCGGCACATCATCTTAAGATTGACAAAGTCGTCACGCACGCCTTCGTAGTCGATGGGAAAGTCTCCTGCCACTGAAGGCACATCACCGGAAGGCTTGAAATAAATCTAGAAAAATGTGAGCATCGATAACAAGTCTAGGACTTGAACTCCGGTGGGCTGGGGATACCACTGTCCTCCTAAGCATCCCTATGTTGGAGAGCGTGCAACCAGTCTACCTACACACATTCGAGTGTGGACTCATGGGGGGCTCAAGGTTTTTTCTTCTATTAAAAAAACTGCTGCCAAGGGCTAATCCTCACTAGTATTGTTCTTCGTTCTATTCTATGGTTTTGATCCTTAGCTCAAAAAATATCTACTCCCGTATTGGTCCCTAGTTTGAAATTTCTTGAATTGAGAGGTAATTAGTGATCAAACGACACTAGAAAAATAGGATATGGGGAAAAAAATACCTGGCCCTTTGAAAGTGTTGAGTATAAATATATTGTTGCCGTCACCAAAAATCGTCTCTTCCTTCCCTAGCAAGCACACCACTCTTTGGTGCCATGTCGTGAAGGTTTCGACCTTTGTTAGTTGGATCAGACAACAACACCGACCTAAGCAAGGTTAACTTCTTGAAAACGTTGTCTAGGAGCACTAGTACCTATTCTAGGGTGAAAACTCATATGTCTTTACTTGGTTGGATTCGACTACGATGATGTGAGTCATATCCTTTCTTGGAGGCGTTACAATGAAGACTATCTCTTCGGTCTCATTTGGTCGATCTCTGAGTAGCCTCAGAGGTGAACCTATATCTTTTTAGGCTGTTTGTTGCATAATATGTGTATGTTATGTTTGTTTGGTGCGGCTTCACTATAGTTTGCTAATGATTTGTTGTTAGCAAATCTTGCAGTAATTGTATTGTTGTGTGTGTTGTTAGTGGTTGTGGAGGTTGAGAATAAGTATTGCATTGCCTAAAACAAAAACAAACCGTGAATACACACACTCATTCACACAAAACACTTTTGGATATTGAAAGCTCGACGATTTGCCATCTATGGGTACTAAAAGAAAATTTCTATATAACATGCAAAATTTCAGTATATTGGTGAATTTATCCACACAAAAGGTAGATAATATTTGTTAAATAATTTAAATTCTATTTCACATATTTGTAGAAGGTTCCAAGTTTTATTTTGACCGAACCAAAGATTTTTCAAATAACCATTTTCATTTTTTTCTAGGTGCAACACCAAACTTTATCAAACTGACCTTGGTTGATTTCTCAACTTATAGTGACCAAAGACAACGTAGAAAGGCCAATGGTATTCATAAGAAGCATCATTTTTTCTTCGTTTGCTCTTACTAGAATCTGTTTTGTTTACTTGCTTACAATCATGAACAGTTACCATACTATTCGTTAATCCTTGTAACTAGCAAGGCTAGCGAGACAGAGAATCTCACTATCTAAGTTGGGGACCAAAACCAAGTTCTCTAAATATGTGCAGGTACTGATCATTGACCATATATAGTTAGGTGCTCCATCAGATTGATAACCTTGGTTCTTCACTGAGGGGAATATTTGCTGCTCACCGCAAACCCTTGCTCTTGATGGCCCAACAACTATGTTCAAAATAAAAAAATAGCTAGGAATTGTTGGGGAACGTAGTATTTCAAAAATTTGCCTACGATCACGCAAGATCTATGTAGGAGAAGCATAGCAACGAGCGGGGAGAGTGTGTCCACGTACCCTTCTAAACCGAAAGCGGAAGTGTTATATCAACGCGGTTGATGTAGTCGTACGTCTTCACGATCCGACCGATCCTAGCACCGAACGGACGGCACCTCCGTGTTCAGCACACATTCAGCTCGATGACGTCCCTCATACTCTTGATCTAGTTGAGGCCGAGGGAGAGTTCCATCAGCACGACGGCGTGGCGACGGTGATGATGATGTTACCGGCATAGGGCTTCGCCTAAGCACTACGATGATATGACCGAGGTGTGTTTCTGTGGAGGGGGGCACCGCACATGGCTAAAGATCAACTTGTGTGTCTCTGGGGTGCCCCCCTCCCCACGTATATAAAGGAGGGAGGGGGAGGCCGGCCGTCCCTTGCTAGGCGCGCTGGGAGAAGGGGAATCCTACTAGGACTCCAAGTCCTAGTAGGTTTCCACCTAAAGGAGAAGGGGGAAGGAAGGGAGAGGGGGGCGCGCCCCCAACCCCTTGTCCAATTCGGACTAGGCTTTGGGGGGCGCGCGCCACCTCCTGGCCGCTGCCTCTCCTTCCCGCTAAGGCCCATCAACTCCCCAGGGGGTTCCGGTAACCTCTTCGGCACTCCGGTTTTACCCGAAACCATACGGAACACTTCCGGTGTCCGAATAAAATGGTCCAATATATCAATCTTTATGTCTCGACCATTTCGAGACTCCGCGTCAAGTCCGTGATCTCATCCGGGACTCTGAACAACCTTCGGTACATCAAATCACATAACTCTTAATACAAATCGTCATCGAACGTTAAGCATGCGGACCCTACGGGTTCGAGAACTATGTAGACATGACCGAGACACACCTCCGGTCAATAACCAATAGCGGAACCTGGATGCTCATATTGGCTCCTATATATTCTACGAAGATCTTTATCGGTCAAACTGCATAACAACATACGTTGTTCCCTTTGTCATCGGTATGTTACTTGCCCGAGATTCGATGGTCGGTATCCTCATACCTAGTTCAATCTCGTTACCGACAAGTCTATTTACTCGTTCCGTAATGCATCATCCCGTAACTAACTCATTAGTCACATTGCTTGCAAGGCTTATAGTGATGTGCATTACCGAGAGGGCCCAGAGATACCTCTCCGATATACGGAGTGACAAATCCTAATCTCGATCTATGCCAACCCAACAAACACCTTCGGAGACACCTGTAGAGCATCTTTATAATCACACACTTACGTTGCGACGTTTAATAGCACACAAGGTGTTCCTCTGGTATTCGGGAGTTGCATAATCTCATAGTCAGAGGAACATGTATAAGTCATGAAGAAAGCAATAGCAATAAAACTAAACGATCATTATGCTAAGCTAACGGATGGGTCTTGTCCATCACATCATTCTCTAATGATGTGATCCCGTTCATCAAATGACAACACAAGTCTATGGTTAGGAAACTTAACCATCTTTGATTAACGAGCTAGTCAAGTACAGGCATAGTAGGGACACTCTGTTTGTCTATGTATTCACACATGTACTAAATTTCTGGTTAATACAATTCTAGCATGAATAATAAACATTTATCATGATATAAGGAAATATAAATAACAACTTTATTATTGCCTCTAGGGCATATTTCCTTCAGTCTCCCACTTGCACTAGAGTCAATAATCTAGTTCACATCGCCATGTGATTTAATCACCAATAGTTCACATCACCATGTGATTAACACCCATAGTTCACACCGCCATGTGACAAACATTCAAAAGGGTTTACTAGAGTCAATAATCTATTTCACATCGCCATGTGATTAACACCCAAAGAGTACTAAGGTTTGATCATGTTTTGCTTGTGAGAGAGGTTTAGTCAATGGGTCTGCCACATTCAGATCCGTATGTATTTTGCAAATTTCTATGTCTACAATGCTCTGCACGGAGCTACTCTAGCTAATTGCTCCCACTTTCAATATGTATCTAGATCGAGACTCGGAGTCATCCAGATCGGTCTCAAAGCTTGCATCGACGTAACTCTTTACGACAAACTCTTTATCACCTCCATAATCAAGAAACATATCCTTATTCCACTAAGGATAATTTTGATCGCTGTCCAGTGATCCACTCCTGGATCACTATTGTACCCTCTTGCCAAACTCATGGTGAGGTACACAATAGGTCTGGTATACAGCATAGCATACTTTATAGAACCTATGGCTGAGGCATAGGGAATGACTTTCATTCTCTCTCTATCTTCTACCGTGCTTGGGCTTTGAGTCTTACTCAACTTCACACCTTGCAACACAGGCAAGAACTCCTTCTTTGACTGTTCTATTTTGAACTACTTCAAAAACTTGTCAAGGTATGTACTCATTGAGAAAACATATCAAGCGTCTTGATCTATCTCTATAGATCTTAGATGCTCAATATGTAAGCAGCTTCACCGAGGTCTTTCTTTGAAAAACTCCTTTCAAACACTCCTTTATGCTTTCCAGAAAATTCTACATCATTTCCGATCAACAACATGTCATTCACATATACTTATCAAAAAGGCTGTAGTGCTCCCACTCACTTTCTTGTAAATACAGGCTTCACCGCAAGTCTGTATAAAACTATATGCTTTGATCAACTTATCAAAGCGTATATTCCAACTCCGCGATGCTTGCACCAATCCATAGATGGATCGCTGGAGCTTGCACATTTTGTTAGCACCTTTAGGATTGACAAAACCTTCTGGTTGTATCATATACAACTCTTCTTTAATAAATCCATTAAGGAATGCAGTTTTGATATCCATTTGTCAGATTTCATAAAATGTGGCAATTGCTAACATGATTCGGACAGACTTTAAGCATCGATACGAGTGACAAAATCTCAGCGTAGTCAACATCTTGAATTTGTCAAAAACCCTTTCTGAAAAGTCGAGCTTTGCAGATAGTAACACTACTATCAGCGTCCGTCTTCCTCTTGAAGACCCATTTATTCTCAATGGCTTGCTGATCATCGGGCAAGTCAACCAAAGTCCACACTTTGTTCTTATAGATGGATCCCATCTCAGATTTCATGGCCTCAAACCATTTTGCGGAATCTGGGCTCATCATCGCTTCCTCTGAAGGAAATATGCCCTAGAGGCAATAATAAAGTTGTTATTTATATTTCCTTATATCATGATAAATGTTTATTATTCATGCTAGAATTTTATTAACCGGAAACTTAGTACATGTGTGAATACATAGACAAACAGAGTGTCACTAGTATGCCTCTACTTGACTAGCTCGTTGAATCAAAGATGGTTAAGTTTCCTAGCCATAGACATGAGTTGTCATTTGATTAACGGGATCACATCATTAGAGAATGATGTGATTGACTTGACCCATTCCGTTAGCTTAGCACTTGATCGTTTAGTATGTTGCTATTGCTTTCTTCATGACTTATACATGTTCCTATGACTATGAGATTAAGCAACTCCCGAATACCGGAGGAACACTTAGTGTGCTACCAAACGTCACAACGTAACTGGGTGATTATAAAAGTGCTCTATAGGTGTCTCTGATGGTACTTGTTGAGTTGGCATAGATCGAGATTAGGATTTTTCACTCCGATTGTCAGAGAGGTATCTCTGGACCCTCTCGGTAATGCACATCACTATAAGCCTTGCAAGCAATGTGACTAATGAGTTAGTTGCGGGATGATGCATTACGGAACGAGTAAAGAGACTTGCCGGTAACGAGATTGAACTAGGTATTGAGATACCGACGATCGAATCTCGGGCAAGTAACATACCGATGACAAACAGAACAATGTATGTTGTTATGCGGTGAAAGATCGTGGATGTCGCCTAGAGGGGGGGGTGAATAGGCGCTTTAAAATAATTACGGTTTAGGCTTGAACAAATGCGGAATAAACCTAGCGGTTAATTTGTCAAGCACAAAACCTACAACAACTAGGCTCACCTATGTGCACCAACAACTTATGCTAAGAAAGATAAACAACTAAGTGATAGCAAGATATATGACAAGAAACAATATGGCTATCACAAATTAAAGTGCATAAGTAAAGGGCTCGGGTAAGAGATAACCGAGGCACATGGAGACGACGATGTATCCCGAAGTTCACACCCTTGCGGATGCTAATCTCCATTTGGAGCGGTGTGGAGGCACAATGCTCCCCAAGAAGCCACTAGGGCCACCGTAATCTCCTCACGCCCTCGCACAATGCAAGATGCCGTGATTCCACTAAGGGACCCTTGAGGGAGGTCATCGAACCCGTACAAATGGCAACCCTTGGGGGCGGTCACCGAACCCATACACTTTGGCAACCCTTGGGGGCAGCCACCGAAACCCATCAAATTGCTCGGGGCAATCTCCACAACCTAATTGGAGACCCCGACACTTGCCCGGAGCTTTACACCACAATGATTGAGCTCCGAACACCACCAACCGTCAAGGGCGCCCAAGCACCCAAGAGGAACAAGCTCAAGGGTACCAAGCACCCAAGAGTAATAAGCTTCTCAACTTGTAACTTCCACGTATCACCGTGGAGAACTCAAACCTATGCACCAAATGCAATGGCAATGGCACATGGAGTGCCCAAGTCCTTCTCTCCCAAATCCCACCAAAGCAACTAATGCTATGGAGGAAAATGAGAGGAAGAACAAGAAGGAGAACACCAAGAACTCCAAGATCTGGATCCAAGGGGTTCCCCTCACATAGAGGAGAAAGTGATTGGTGGAAATGTGGATCTAGATCTCCTCTCTCTTTTCCCCACAAAACTAGCAAGAATCCATGGAGGGATTGAGAGATAGCAAGCTCGAAGAAGGTCAACAATGGGGGGAGAACACGAGCTCAAAGGATAAGGTTCAATGGGGAAGAAGACCCCCTTTTATAGGACCTCCCGAATCCAACCGTTATGTGCTCAGGTCGTGCACAAGCGGTACTACCACTTGGAGGAGCGGTACTACCGCTTAGCACGGTCAAAACAGCCCAACGAGAGAGAAAAACACGAGCTGTAGTTCTGCCAGAGAGGTAGTACCGCTCTGGGGAGAGGTAGTACCGCTTACCACTTATAAGAGGTACTACCGCTCTGGAGGAGAGGTAGTACCGCTTACCACTTATAAGAGGTACTACCGCTCAGGTGGAGAGGTAGTACCGCTTACCGCTTATAAGAGGTACAACCGCTCTACTACCGCGAAACCCGACATGAAAACATGCATCCCTAGAAGCAGCGGTAGTACGCACGGCACATGGCCACGGTACTGCCGCTTACAAGTGGTACTACCGCTCTAGAGAGCAGTACTACCGCTTGAGGCTTTCAAGAACACAACAGAGAAAACAAAGGATGCAATAAATCCTAAACTGCCACAACTTCTGCATATGAGCTCCGAATTGAGCAAACTCAAGCTTGTTGGATAGAAGACGACGAGTAGCATCCAACAGCGGCTGATTATAGTAAGAAGTGGCAAGGGAGGTACGCCTAACAAATAGAGGAGATAAACCTCAAACAGAGAAGAACCAGCATAACCTCCAACATCGAAAACATCATAGAAGATGCACATGAACTCCGTTCTCGATGAACTCGAGCTTGTCAAGAAGAAGACCACAAGCTCTAAAAACTCACAAAGAGAAACACCAAACACGAACCAAGAAAGATGACGCAAGGATGCAATGGTTTGAGCTCTCTACGAATGATACGATCAAGCTACTCATCGAGAGCCCCCCTTGATAGTACGGCAAACGAACCTATAACCCGGTCTCCCAACTACCACCAAGAGACCGGTAAAATAGAAAACCTATCAAGGGCAAACCTTTGCCTTGCACAAGGTCCACTTGAGCTAGATGATGACGAAGTTGACTCCCTCAAGATGGACCACATTTCTTGATTGCGTTGGCTCGATGAAGACTAGTTGATTGCTCCACCATACTCCACTATGGGTGAGCCACTCTTCCACACATCTTCACAAGTCCATTTTCACCACAATGGACGGCAAGCTTCAAGGATGATCTCTTCGTCATGCTCCATTTGAACTTGCACACCACAACCTAACCCCACAAAAAAACTCTCACGAATACCATGGGTTAGTACACAAAGTGTAATAGACAATGCTTACCATACCATGGGATCACTTGATCCCTCGGTACATCTTGTACGCTTTCTGTGTTGATCAACTTGATTCACTCTTGACTTAATCTTGATCAACGTTGAATCTTTCCAACTCTCTTCATTTGGATGATGTCTTGAAGGTAGACATGAATGATCACACAAGCTTCTTCTTCAAGACATGCTTGCAATAAGCTCAACACACACATGACCAATCTTTGGATAATTCCTTAATAGCACCTTGGTCAACACATAAACTCCTTGAAACCAACACATGGACTTCAAGAAATGCCTATGGAAAAATCCTTCAAATGTAACTCAAAGCAACTATTAGTCCATAGAGAATGTCATCAATTACCAAAACCACACATGGGGGCACCACATGTTCTTTCATGCGGTTTGACCGATAAAGATCTTCGTAGAATATGTAGGAACCAATATGAGCATCCAGGTTCCGCTATTGGTTATTGACCGGAGATGAGTCTCGGTCATGTCTACACAGTTGTCGAACCCGTAGGGTCCGCACGCTTAACGTTCTGTGACGATCGGTATTATGAGTTTATATGTTTTGATGTACCGAAGGTTGTTCGGAGTCCCGGATGTGATCACGGACATGAAGAGGAGTCTCGAAATGGTCGAGACATAAAGATCGATATATTGGATGGCTATGTTTGGACATAGGAATGGTTCCGGGTGAGTTCGGGCATTTACCGGAGTACCGGGAGGTTACCGGAACCCCCCGAGGAGTGTATGGGCCTTATTGGGCCTTAGTGGGAGAGAGGAGGAGGCGGCCTAGGAGGGGCGCCCCCCCCCCAAGCCCAATCCGAATTGGGAAGGGGGTCGGCCCCCCTTTCCTTCCTCCCTCTCTCCTCCTTCCTTCCTCTCCTACACCTACTTGGAAGGGGGGAATCCTACTCCCGGTGGGAGTAGGACTCCCCTAGGTGGCGCCATAGAGAGGGCTGGCCCTCCCCCTCCTCCACTCCTTTATATACGAGGGAGGGGGGCACCCCATAGACACACAAGTTGATCATTGTCTTAGCCGTGTGTGGTGCCCCCCTCCACCATAATTCACCTCGGTCATATCGTCGTAGTGCTTAGGCGAAGCCCTGCGCCGGTAGCTTCATCATCACCGTCATCATGCCGTCGTGCTGAAGAAGCTCTCCCTCGACACTCAGCTGGATCGAGAGTTCGTGGGACGTCACCGAGCTGAACGTGTGCAGATCGCGGAGGTGCCGTACTTTCGGTACTAGGATCGGTCGGATCGTGAAGACGTACGACTACATCAACCGCGTTGTCATAACGCTTCCGCTTACGGTCTACGAGGGTACGTGGACAAAACTCTCCCCTCTCGTTGCTATGCATCACCTAGATGGATCTTGCGTGTGTGTAGGATTTTTTTTGAAATTACTGCGTTCCCCCATAGTGGCATCCGAGCCAGGTCTATGCGTAGATGTTATATGCACGAGTAGAACACAAATGAGTTGTGGGCGATAATAGTCATACTGCTTACCAACATGTCATACTTTGATTAAGCAGTATTGTTGGATGAAGCGGCCCGGACCGACATTACGCATACGCTTACGCGAGACTGGTTCTACCGACGTGCTTCGCACACAGGTGGCTGGCGGGTGTCAGTTTCTCCAACTTTAGTTGAATCGAGTGTGGCTACGCCCGGTCCTTGTTGAAGGTTAAAACAACACACTTGACGAAAAATTGTTGTGGTTTTGATGCGTAGGTAAGAACGGTTCTTGCTCAGCCCATAGCAGCCACATAAAACTTGCAACAACAAAGTAGAGGACGTCTAACTTGTTTTTGCAGGGCATGTTGTGTTGTGATATGGTCAAGACATGATGCTAAATTTTATTGTATTAGATGATCATGTTTTGTAACAGAGTTATCGGCAACTGGCAGGAGCCATATAGTTGTCGCTTTATTGTATGAAATGCAATCGCCATGTAATTGCTTTACTTTATCACTAAGCGGTAGCGATAGTCGTAGAAGCAATAGTTGGCGAGACGATAACGATGCTACGATGGAGATCAAGGTGTCGCGCCGGTGACGATGGTGATCATGACGGTGCTTTGGAGATGGAGATCAAAGGCACAAGATGATGATGGCCATATCATATCACTTATATTGATTGCATGTGATGTTTATCCTTTATGCATCTTATTTCAAGGTACAAGTGTTCTCCCTATGTATGCACCGTTGCGAAAGTTTGTCGTGCCGAGACACCACGTGATGATCGGGTGTGATAAGCTCTACGTTCACATACAACGGGTGCAAGCCAGTTTTGTACACGCAGAATACTCGGGTTAAACTTGACGAGCCTAGCATATGCAGATATGGCCTCGGAACACTGAGACCGAAAGGTCGAGCGTGAATCATATTGTAGATATGATCAACATAGTGATGTTCACCATTGAAAACTACTCCATCTCACGTGATGATCGGACATGGTTTAGTTGAAATGGATCACGTGATCACTTAGATGATTAGAGGGATGTCTATCTAAGTGGGAGTTCTTAAGTAATTTGATTAATGGAACTTTAATTTATCATGAACTTAGTACCTGATAGTATTTTGCATGTCTATGTTGTTGTAGATAGATGGCCCGTGCTGTTGTTCCGTTGAATTTTAATGCGTTCCTAGAGAAAGCTAAGTTGAAAGATGATGGTAGCAACTACACGGACTGGGTCCGTAACTTGAGGATTATCCACATTGCTGCACAGAAGAATTACGTCATGGAAGCACCGCTATGTGCCAAACCCGCTGCAGGAGCAATGCCAGATGTTATGAACGTCTGGCAGAGCAAAGCTGATGACTACTCGATAGTTCAGTGTGCCATGCTTTACGGCTTAGAACCGGGACTTCAACGACGTTTTGAACGTCATGGAGCATATGAGATGTTCCAGGAGTTGAAGTTAATATTTCAAGCAAATGCCCGGATTGAGAGATATGAAGTCTCCAATAAGTTCTACAACTGCAAAATGGAGGAGAATAGTTCTGTCAGTGAGCATATACTCAAAATGTCTGGGTATAACAATCACTTGATTCAACTGGGAGTTAATCTTCCTGATGATAGTGTCATTGACAGAATTCTTCAATCACTGCCACCAAGCTACAAGAGCTTTGTGATGAACTATAATATGCAAGGGATGGATAAGACAATTCTCGAGCTCTTCGCAATGCTAAAGGTTGCGGAGGTAGAAATCAAGAAAGAGCATCAAGTGTTGATGGTCAACAAGACCACCAGTTTCAAGAAAAAGGGTAAAGGGAAGAAGGGGAACTTCAAGAAGAACAGCAAGCAAGTTGCTGCTCAAGTGAAGAAGCCCAAGTCTGCACCTAAGCCTGAGATTGAGTGCTTCTACTGCAAAGGGACTGGTCACTGGAAGCGGAACTGCCCCAAGTATTTGGCGGATAAGAAGGATGGAAAGGTGAACAAAGGTATATGTGATATACATGTTATTTATGTGTACCTTACTAATGCTCGCAGTAGTGCCTGGGTATTTGATACCGGTTCTCTTGCTAATATTTGCAACTCGAAACAGGGACTACGGATTAAGCGAAGATTGGCTAAGGACGAGTTGACGATGCACGTGGGAAATGGTTCCAAAGTCGATGTGATCGCAGTCGGCACGCTACCTCTACATCTACCTTCGGGGTTAGTTTTAGACCTGAATAATTGTTATTTGGTGCCAGCGTTAAGCATGAACATTATATCTGGATCTTGTTTGATGCGAGATGGTTATTCATTTAAATTAGAGAATAATGGTTGTTCTATTTATATGAGTAATATCACCCTTGAGGAGTGGTCTATTTTTGTTGAATCTCGATAGTAGTGACACACATATTCATAATATTGAAGCCAAAAGATGCGAAGTTGATAATGATAGTGCAACTTATTTGTGGCACTGCCGTTTGGGTCATATTGGTGTAAAGCGCATGAAGAAACTCCATTCTGATGGTCTTTTGGAATCACTTGATTATGAATCACTTGGTACTTGTGAACCGTGCCTCATGGGCAAGATGACTAAAACGCTGTTCTCCGAAACAATGGAGCGAGCAATAGATTTATTGGAAATCATACATACTGATGTATGTGGTCCGATGAATATTGAGGCTCGCGGTGGGTATCGTTATTTTCTCGCCTTCACAGATGATTTGAGCATATATGGGTATATCTACTTGATGAAACATAAGTCTGAAACATTTGAAAAGTTCAAAGAATTCCAGAGTGAAGTGGAAAATCATCGTAACAAGAAAATAAAGTTTCTACGATCTGATCGTGGAGGAGAATATTTGAGTTATGAGTTTGGTCTTCATTTGAAACAATGCGGAATAGTTTCGCAACTCACGCCACCCGGAACACCACATCGTAATGGTGTGTCCGAACGTCGTAATCGTACTTTACTAGATATGGTGCAATCTATGATGTCTCTTACTGATTTACCGCTATCGTTTTGGGGTTATGCTTTAGAGACGGCTGCATTCACGTTAAATAGGGCACCATCTAAATCCGGTGAGACGACGCCTTATGAACTATGGTTTGGCAAGAAACCCAAGTTGTCGTTTCTTGAAGTTTGGGGCTGCGATGCTTATGTGAAAAAGCTTCAACCTGATAAGCTCGAACCCAAATCGGAGAAATGTGTCTTCATAGGATACCCAAAGGAGACTGTTGGGTACATCTTCTATCATAGATCCGAAGGCAAGACATTCGTTGCTAAGAATGGATCCTTTCTAGAGAAGGAGTTTCTCTCGAAAGAAGTGAGTGGGAGGAAAGTAGAACTTGATGAGGTAACTGTACCTGCTCCCTTATTGGAAAGTAGTTCATCACAGAAATCTGTTCCTGTGACTCCTACACCAATTAGTGAGGAAGCTAATGATGATGATCATGTAACTTCAGATCAAGTTACTACCGAACCTCGTAGGTCACGAGAGTAAGATCCGCACCAGAGTGGTACGGTAATCCAGTTCTGGAGGTCATGTTACTTGACCATGACGAACCTACGAACTATGAGGAAGCGATGATGAGCCTAGATTCCGCAAAATTGCTTGAGGCCATGAAATCTGAGATGGGATCCATGTATGAGAACAAAGTGTGGACTTTGGTTGACTTGCCCGATGATCTGCAAGCCATCGAGAATAAATGGATCTTCAAGAAGAAGACTGACGCTGACGGTATTGTTACTGTCTACAAAGCTCGACTTGTTGCGAAAGGTTTTCAACAAGTTCAAGGAGTTGACTACGATGCGACATTCTCACCCGTAGCGATGCTTAAATCCGTCCGAATCATGTTAGCAATTGCTGCATTTTATGATTATGAAATTTGGCAAATGGATGTAAATACTGCATTCCTGAATGGATTTCTGGAAGACGAGTTGTATATGATGCAACCTGAAGGTTTTATAAATCCAAAGGATGCTAACAAAGTGTGCAAGCTCCAGCGATCTGATAACCCACAAGTATAGGGGATCAATTGTATCATCTTTCAATAAGTAAGAGTGTCGAACCCAACGAGGAGCTAAAGGTAGAACAAATATTCCCTCAAGTTCTATCGACCACCGATACAACTCTACGCATGCTTGACGTTCACTTTACCTAGAACAAGTATGAAACTAGAAGTACTTTGTAGGTGTTTTTGGATAGGTTTGCAAGAAAATAAAGAGCGCGTAAATAAAAAGTAGGGGTTGTTTAGATAAAGACACAACTAAGTTAGTTTTAGTAAAGAGCTTGTTGTCACGAGAAAGTTATTTGTCCCTAGGCAATCGATAACTAGACCGGTAATCATTATTGCAATTTTATTTGAGGGAGAAGCATAAGCTAACATACTTTCTCTACTTGGATCATATGCACTTATGATTGGAACTCTAGCAAGCGTACGCAACTACTAAAGATCATTAAGGTAAAACCCAACCATAGCATTAAAGCATCAAGTCCTCTTTATCCCATACGCAAACAACCTACTTACTGAAGGAAATATGCCCTAGAGGCAATAATAAAGTATTATATATTTCCTTATATCATGATAAATGTTTATTATTCATGCTAGAATTGTATTAACCGGAAACATAATACATGTGTGAATACATAGACAAACAAGAGTGTCACTAGTATGCCTCTACTTGACTAGCTCGTTAATCAAAGATGGTTATGTTTCCTAGCCATAGACATGAGTAGTCATTTGATTAACGGGATCACCTCATTAGGAGAATGACGTGATTGACTTGACCCATTCCGTTAGCTTAGCACTCGATCGTTTAGTATGTTGCTATTGCTTTCTTCATGACTTATACATGTTCCTATGACTATGAGATTATGCAACTCCCATTTACCGGAGGAACACTTTGTGTGCTACCAAACGTCACAACATAAATGGGTGATTATAAAGGTGCTCTACAGGTGTCTCCGAAGGTACTTGTTGGGTTGGCGTATTTCGAGATTAGGATTTGTCACTCCGATTGTCGGAGAGGTATCTCTGGGCCCACTCGGTAATGCACATCACTATAAGCCTTGCAAGCATTGTGACTAATGAGTTAGTTGCGGGATGATGTATTACGGAACGAGTAAAGAGACTTGCCAGTAACGAGATTGAACTAGGTATCGAGATACCGACGATCGAATCTCGGGCAAGTAACATACCGATGACAAAGGGAACAACGTATGTTGTTATGCGGTTTGACCGATAAAGATCTTCGTAGAATATGTGGGAGCCAATATGAGCATCCAGGTTCCGCTATTGGTTATTGACCGGAGAGGTGTCTCGGTCATGTCTACATAGTTCTCGAACCCGTAGGGTCCGCACGCTTAAACGTTACGATGACAGTTTTATTATGAGTTTATGTATGTTGATGTACCGAAGGAGTTCGGAGTCCCGGATGAGATCGGGGACATGACGAGGAGTCTCGAAATGGCCGAGACGTAAAGATCGATATATTGGACGACTATATTCGAACTTCGGAAAGGTTCCGAGTGATTCGGGTATTTTTCGGAGTACCGGAGAGTTACGGGAATTCGTATTGGGCCTTGATGGGCCATACGGGAAAGGAGAGAAAGACCCCAAAGGGTGGCCGCACCCCTCCCCATGGGCTAGTCCGAATTGGACTAGGGGGGGGGCGCCCCCTTCCTTCTTTCTCCTTCCCCCTTCCCTTCTCCTACTCCCATAAGGAAAGGAGGAGTCCTACTCCCGGTGGGAGTAGGACTCCCCCCTTGGGCGCGCCACCTCCCCTTGGCCGGCCCTCTCCTCCTTGCTCCTTTATATACGGGGGCAGGGGGGCACCTCTTGACACACAATTGATCAATGATCTTTTAGCCGTGTGCGGTGCCACCCTCCACCATACTACACCTCGATAATATCGTTGCGGAGCTTAGGCGAAGCCCTGCATCGGTAGAACATCATCATCGTCACCACGCCGTCGTGCTGACGAAACTCTCCCTCAACACTCGGCTGGACCGGAGTTCGAGGGACGTCATCGAGCTGAACGTGTGCTGAACTCGGAGGTGCCGTGCGTTCGGTACTTGATCGGTCGGATCGTGAAGACGTACGACTACATCAACCGCGTTGTGTTAACGCTTCCGCTTTCGGTCTACGAGGGTACGTGGACAACACTCTCCTCTCTCGTTGCTATGCATCACCATGATCTTGCGTGTGCGTAGGAATTTTTTTGAAATTACTACGTTCCCCAACAGTGGTATCAGAGCCTGGTTTTATGCGTTGATGCTATGCACGAGTAGAACACAAGTGAGTTATGGGCGATAGAAGTCATACTGCTTACCAGCATGTCATACTTTGGTTCAGCAGTATTGTGAGATGAAGCGGTCCGGACCGACATTACGCGTACGCTTACGCGAGACTGGTTTCACCGTTCGGAGCACTCGTTGCTTAAAGGTGACTGGCGGGTGTCTGTCTCTCTCACTTTAGTTGAACCGAGTGTGGCTACGCCCGGTCCTTGCGAAGGTTAAAACAGCACCAACTTGACAAACTATCGTTGTGGTTTTGATGCGTAGGTAAGAACGGTTCTTTCTAAGCCCGTAGCAGCCACGTAAAACATGCAACAACAAAGTAGAGGACGTCTAACTTGTTTTTGCAGGGCATGTTGTGATGTGATATGGTCAAGACATGATGCTATATTTTATTGTATGAGATGATCATGTTTTGTAACCGAGTTATCGGCAACTGGCAGGAGCCATATGGTTGTCGCTTTATTGTATGAGATGCAATCGCCATGTAATAGTTTTACTTTATCACTAAGCGGTAGCGATAGTCGTAAAAGCAATTAGTTGGCGAGACGACAACGGTACTACGATGGAGATCAAGGTGTCGCGCCGGTGACGATGGTGATCATGACGGTGCTTCAGAGATGCAGATCACGAGCACGGTGCTTCGGAGATGGAGATCACAAGCACAAGATGATGATGGCCATATCATATCACTTATATTGATTGCATGTGATGTTAATCCTTTATGCATCTTATCTTGCTTTGATTGACGGTAGCATTATAAGATGATCTCTCACTAAAATTTCAAGATAAAAGTGTTCTCCCTGAGTATGCACCGTTGTGAAAGTTCTTCGTGCTGAGACACCACGTGATGATCGGGTGTGATAGGCTCTACGTTCAAATACAACGGGTGCAAAACAGTTGCATACGCGGAATACTCAGGTTAAACTTGACGAGCCTAGCATATGCAGATATGGCCTCTAAACAGGGAGACCGAAAGGTCGAGCGTGAATCATATAGTAGATATGATCAACATAGTGATGTTCACCATTGAAACTACTCCATCTCACGTGATGATCGGACATGGTTTAGTTGATTTGGATCACGTAATCACTTAGATGATGAGAGGGATGTCTATCAAAGTGGGAGTTCTTAAGTAATATGATTAATTGAACTTAAATTTATCATGAACTTAGTCCTGATAGTATTTTGTAAATTATGTTATAGATCAATAGCTCGCGTTGTTGCTTCCCTGTGTTTATTTTTGATGTGTTCCTAGAGAAAAAATTATGTTGAAAGATGTTAGTAGCAAAGATGCGGATTGGATCCGTGATCTGAGAATTATCCTCATTGCTGCACAGAAAAATTATGTCCTTGATGCACCGCTAGGTGACAGACCTATTGCAGGAGCAGATGCAGACGTTATGAACGTTTGGCTAGATCAATATGATGACTACTTGATAGTTTAGTGCACCATGCTTAACGGCTTAGAATCGGGACTTCAAAGACGTTTTGAACGTCATGGACCATATGAGATGTTCCAGGAGTTGAAGTTAATATTTCAAGCAAATACCCGAGTTGAGAGATATGAAGTCTCCAACAAGTTCTATAGCTAAAAGATGGAGGAGAATCGCTCAAACTAGTGAGCATGTGCTCAGATTGTCTGGGTACTACAATCGCTTGAATCAAGTGGGAGTTAATCTTCCAGATAAAATAGTGATTGACAGAATTCTCTAGTCACCATCACCAAGTTAGTAGAACTTCGTGATGAACTATAGTATGCAAGGGATGACGAAAGTAATTCCCGAGCTCTTCGTGATGCTGAAATCGACGAAGGTAGAAATCAAGAAAAACATCAAGTGTTGATGGTTGACGAGACCACTAGTTTCAAGAAAAGGGCAAAGGGAAGAAGGGGAACTTCAAGAAGAACGGCAAGCAAGTTACTGCTCAAGTGAAGAAGCCTAAGTCTGGTCCTAAGCCTGAGACTAAGTGCTTCTACTGCAAAGGGACTGGTCACTGGAAGCGGAACTACCCCAACTATTTGGTGGATAAGAAGGATGGCAAAGTGAACAAAGGTATATTGGATATACATGTTATTGATGTGTACTTTACTAGTGTTTATAGCAACCCCTCGGTATTTGATACTGCTTCAGTTGCTAAGAGTAGTAACTCGAAACGGGAGTTGCAAAATAAATAGAGACTAGTAAAAGGCGAGGTGACGATGTGTGTTGGAAGTAGTTCCAAGATTGATATGATCATCATCGCACACTCCCTGTACTTTTGGGATTAGTGTTGAAACTAAATAAGTGTTATTTGGTGTTTGCGTTGAGCATGAATATGATTTGATCATATTTATTGCAATACGGTTATTCATTTAACTTAGAGAACAATTGTTGTTCTGTTTACATGAATAAAAACCTTCTATGGTCATATACACCAACGAAAATGGTTTGTTGGATCTCGATCGTAGTGATACACATAATCATAATATTGAAGCCAAAAGATGCAAAGTTAATAATGATAGTGCAACTTATTTGTGGCACTGCCGTTTAGGTCATATTGGTGTAAAGCGCATGAAGAAACTCCATACTGATGGGATTTTGGAATCACTTGATTATGAATCACTTGATGCTTGCGATCCGTGCCTCATGGGCAAGATGACTAAAACGCCGTTCTCCGGAACTATGGAGAGAGAAACAGATTTGTTGGAAATCATACATACAGATGTATGTGGCCCGATGAATATTGAGGCTCGTAGCAGGTATCATTATTTTCTGACTTTCACAGATGATTTGAGCAGATATGGGTATATCTACATAATGAAACAGAAGTCTGAAACATTTGAAAAGTTCATATAATTTCAAAGTGAAGTAGAAAATCATCGTAACAAGAAAATAAAGTTTCTACGATCTGATCGCGGAGACAAATATTTGAGTTACGAGTTTGGTCTTCAATTAAAACAATGTGGAATAGTTTCACAAATTCGTGCCACCTCGAACACCACAGCATAATGGTGTGTCCGAACGTCATAACCGTACTTTATTGGATATAGTGCAATCTATGATGTCTCTTACCAATTTACCACTATCGTTTTGGGGTTATGCATTAGAGACAGCTACATTCACGTTAAATAGGGCACCATCAAAATCCGTTGAGACGACGCCTTATGAACTGTGGTTTGGCAAGAAACAAAAGTTGTCGTTTCTTAAAGTTTGGGGTTGCGATGCTTATGTGAAAAAGTTTCATCCTGATAAGCTCAAACCCAAATCGGAGAAATGTGTCTTCATAGGATACCCAAAGGAGACAGTTGGGTACACCTTCTATCACAGATCCGAAGGCAAGACATTCGTTGCTAAGAATGGATCCTTTCTAGAGAAGGAGTTTTCTCTCGAAAGAAGTGAGTGGGAGGAAAGTAGAACTTGATGAGGTAACTGTACCTGCTCCCTTATTGGAAAGTAGTTCATCGCAGAAATCTGTTCCTGTGACTCCTACACCAATTAGTGAGGAAGTTAATGATGATGATCATGTAAACTTCAGATCAAGTTACTACCAAACCTCGTAGGTAAACCAGAGTGAGATCCACACCAGTGTGGTATGGTAATCCTGTTCTGGAGGTCATGTTATTTGACCATGACGAACCTACGAACTATGAGGAAGCAATGATGAGCCCAGATTCTGCAAAATGGCTTGAGGCCATGAAATCTGAGATGAGATCCATGTATAAGAACAAAGTATGGACTTTGATTGACTTGCCCAATGATCGGTGAGTCATTGAGATTAAATGGATCTTCAAGAGGAAGACGGACGCTGATAGTAGTGTTACTATCTACAAAGCTAGAATTGTCGCAAAAGGTTTTCGGCAAGTTCAAGGTGTTGACTACGATGAGAGTTTCTCACTCGTATCTATGCTTAAGTCTGTCTTAATCATGTTAGCACTTGCCGCATTTTATGAAATATGGCAAATGGATAAACAAAACTGCATTCCTTAATGGATTTATTAAAGAAGAGTTGTATATGATGCAACCAGGAGTTTTTGTCAATCCTAAAAGTGCTAACAAAATATGCAAGCTCCAGCGATCCATCTATGGACTGGTGCAAGCATCTCGGAGTTGGAATATACGCTTTGATAAGTTGATCAAAGGATATAGTTTTATACAGACTTGCGGTGAAGCCTGTATTTACAAGAAAGTGAGTGGGAGCACTACAGCATTTCTGATAAGTATATGTGAATGACATATTGTTGATCAGAAATAATGTAGAATTATTCTGCAAAGCATAAAGGAGTGTTTGAAAGGAGTTTTTCAAAGATAGACCTCGGTGAAGCTGCTTACATATTGAGCATCAAGATCTATAGAGATAGATGAAGACGCTTGATAAGTTTTTCAATGAGTACATACCTTAACAAGATTTTGAAGTAGTTCAAAATAGAACAGTCAAAGGAAGAGTTCTTGCCTGTGTTACAAGGTGTGAAATTGAGTAAAGACTCAAAGCCCGACCACGGCGAAAGATAGAAAGAGAATGAAAGTCATTCCCTATGCCTTGGCCATAGGTTCTATAAAGTATGCCCCCTTCCTTCTTTCTCCTTCCCCCTTCCCTTCTCCTACTCCCATAAGGAAAGGAGGAGTCCTACTCCCGGTGGGAGTAGGACTCCCCCCTTGGGCGCGCCACCTCCCCTTGGCCGGCCCTTTCCTCCTTGCTCCTTTATATACGAGGGCAGGGGGCACCTCTTGACACACAATTGATCAATGATCTTTTAGCCGTGTGCGGTGCCACCCTCCACCATACTACACCTCGATAATATCGTTGCGGAGCCTAGGCGAAGCCCTGCATCGGTAGAACATCATCATCGTCACCATGCCGTCGTGCTGACGAAACTCTCCCTCAACACTCGGCTGGAACGGAGTTCGAGGGACGTCATCGAGCTGAACGTGTGCTGAACTCGGAGGTGCCGTGCGTTCGGTACTTGATCGGTCGGATCATGAAGACGTACGACTACATCAAACGCGTTGTGTTAACGCTTCCGCTTTCGGTCTACGAGGGTACGTGGACAACACTCTCCGCTCTCGTTGCTATGCATCACCATGATCTTGCGTGTGCGTAGGAAATTTTTTGAAATTACTACGTTCCTCAACACTTACTCTGGTCTATGCTTCTGTCACTCATGCCACCCACCATAAGCAAATCATGAACATATTGCAAACCCTACAGCGGGGATCCCTCACGATTGCGCGACACGGAGAGCACCATAGGACAACACCAATAATAAAACATGCAACTCAAACCAATCTTGATCATCAAATAACCCATAGGACAAAACGGATCTACTCAAACATCATAGGATAGCCATACATCATTGGGAAATAATATATAGCGTTGAGCACCTTGTTTAAGTAGAGAGTACAGCGGGTGAAGGAGGGGTTACACCGCTGCATAGAGGGGGAAGAGTTGGTGATGGTGGCGGTGAAGTTGTTGGTGAAGATTGCGGTGATGATGATGGTGGCCACGGCAGCATTTCGGTGCCACCGGAAGAGAAGGGGAGAGGGGACCCCTTCGTCTTCTTCTTCCTTGACCTCCTCCCTAGATGGGAGAAGGGTTTCCCCTCTGGTCCTTGGCCTCCATGGCGTGGGAGGGGCGAAAGCCCCTCCGAGATTGGATCTGTCTCTCTGTCTCTCTCTCTGTTTCCGCGTTCTCGTCTGCTGCCCTTTCACCATTTCGTATATATATGGAGATCCGTAACTCCGATTGGACTGAAATCTTCGCCGTGATTTTTTCCTAAAAAATAGCTTTCTTGCGGCCGAAGAAGGGCATCAACCGCCTTACGGGGGGGCACGAGGGTCAGGGGCGCGCCCCCTGCCTCGTGCCTCCCTTGGGCACCGTATCGCGTGGATTTTTCTTCCCATATTCTCCGAATATTCCAAAAATAATCTCCGTCCGTTTTTATCCCGTTTGGACTCTGTTTGATATGGATATTCTGCGAAACAAAAACATGCAACAAACAGGAACTGGCACTGGGCACTGGATCAATATGTTAGTCCCCACAAATAGTATAAAAAGTTGCCAAAAGTATATGAAAGTTGTAGAATATTGGCATGGAACAATCAAAAGTTATAGATACGCCGGAGACGTATCAGCATCCCCAAGCTTAATTCATGCTCGTCCTCGAGTAGGTAAATGATAAAAAAGATAATTTTTGATGTGGAATGCTACCTAGCATAATCTTGATCATGTATCTAATCATGGCATGAATATTAAGACACGAGTGATTCAAAGCAATAGTCTATCTTTTGACATTAAGACAATAATACTTCAAGCATACTAATAAAGCAATCATGTCTTTTTCAAAATAACATGGCCAAAGAAAGTTATCCCTACAAAATCATATAGGCTGGCTATGCTCCATCTTCACCACACAAAATATTCACGTCATGCACAACCCCGATGACAAGCCGAGCAATTGGTTCATACTTTTTAACGCGCTTCAGCTTTTTCAACCCTCACGCAATACATGAGCGCAAGCCATGGATATAGCACTATAGGTGGAATAGAATATGATGATGGGGGTTATGTGGAGAAGACAAAAAAGGAGAAAGTCTCACATCGACACGGCTAATCAACGGGCTATGGAGATGCCCATCAATTGATGTCAATGTGAGGAGTAGGGATTGCCATGCAACGGATGCACTAAGAGCTATAAGTGTATGAAAGCTCAAACTGGAAACTAAGTGGGTGTGCATCCAACTTGCTTGCTCATGAAGACCTCGGGCATTTGAGGAAGCCCATCATCGGAATATACAAAGCCAAGTTCTATAATGAAAATTTCCACTAGTATATGAAAGTGATAACTCAAGATTCTCTATATATGAAGAACATGGTGCTACTCTGAAGCACAAGTGTGGTAAAAGGATAGTAACATTGCCCCTTTTTTTTTGCGGGCTTCTTTGGCCCCTTTTTTTATTTAGGCTTCTTTGGCCTCTCTTTTTTTGGCAATGCTCTAATAATGATGATCATCACACTTTTATTTACTTACAACTCAATATTACAACTCGATACTAGAACAAAGATATGACTCTATATGAATGCCTCCGGCGGTGTACCGGGATGTGCAATGATCTAGCGTAGCAATGACATCAAAAAACGGACAAGCCATGAAAACAAACATCATGCTAGCTATCTTACGATCATGCAAAGCAATATGAAAATAAATGCTCAAGTCATGTATACGATGATGATGGAAGTTGCATGGCAATATATCTCGGAATGGCTATGGAAATGCCATGATAGGTAGGTATGGTGGCTGTTTTGAGAAAGATATAAGGAGGTTTATGTGTGACAGAGCGTATCATATCATGGGGTTTGGATGCATCGGCGAAGTTTGCACCAACTCTTGAGGTGAGAAAGGGCAATGCACGGTACCGAAGAGGCTAGCAATGATGGAAAGGTGAGAGTGCGTATAATCCATGGACTCACATTAGTCATAAAGAACTCATATACTTATTGCAAAAGTTTATTAGCCCTCGAAGCAAAGTACTACTACGCATGCCCCTAGGGGGATAGATTGGTAGGAAAAGATCATCGCTCGTCCCCAACCGCCACTCATAAGGAAAACAATCAATAAATACCTCATGCTCCGACTTCGTTACATAACGGTTCACCATACGTGCATGCTACGGGAATCACAAACCTCAACACAAGTATTTCTACTAATCCACAACTACCCACTAGCATGACTCTAATATCACCATCTTTATATCGCAAAACTATTGCAAGGAATCAAACATATCATATTCAGTGATCTACAAGTTTATGTAGGATTTTATGACTAACCATGTGAATGACCAATTCCTGTCATCTCTCTAAATAGATATAAGTGAAGCAAGAGATTTTAATTCTTTCTACAAAAGATATGCCCACGCTCTAACAAATATAAGTGAAGCAAAAGAGCATTCTACAAATGGCGGTTGTCTAAGTGAAGAGAAACAGGCAATCCAAACTTCAAATGATATAAGTGAAGCACATGAAGCATTCTATAAAGCCATACTCAAAAGATATAAGTGAAGTGCATAGAGCATTCTATAAATAAATCAAGGACTATCTCATACCAGCATGGTGCATAAAAAAATGAAAACTAAATGCAAAAGACGCTCCAAGATTGCACATATTGCATGAACGAAACGAATCCGAAAACATACCGATACTTGTTGAAGAAAGAGGGGATGCCTTCCGGGGCATCCCCAAGCTTAGACGCTTGAGTCTCCTTGAATATTTACTTGGGGTGCCTTGGGCATCCCCAAGCTTGAGCTCTTGCCTCTCCTTCTTCTCCTCACATCGAGCCCTTCTCGATCATCGAACACTTCATCCACACAAAACTTCAACAGAAAACTCGGTAAGATCCGTTAGTATAATAAAGCAAATCACTACTCTAAGTACTGTTGCAAACAAATTCATATTTTGTTTTTGCATTGTGTCTACTGTAATATAACTTTTTCATGGCTTAATCCACTGATATAAATCGATAGTTTCATCAAAACAAGTCAACTATGCATCAAAAAACAGAATCTGTCTAAAACAGAACAGTCTGTAATAATCTGAACATTCACCATACTTCTGACACTTGAACAATTCTTCAAAAATTAAGAAAAATAAACAATTTGTATATAAAGACAGTGCAAAAGGAATCAGAACCGTTTGACGTTCCAGTAAAAAATTAAAAATCGCGCACTACAGCCAAAGTTTCTGTCCTGCACCGCACAAACCAACAAGCATTGTAAACATCCTAAAGGCAAACCTTGGCACATTATTTTTATAATACAATGGAATTGTACAAGGGGATGATTATTTTTATTGAAAAGTTTCTGTAATTAAGATTCACAAAGTTTCCGTGAGCATGAACAAAGTTCAAGGAGCTCTCCCACTTCAACAATGCTTGTCTCTCTCACTTTCACTTTCCTTTTTGAAAAGTTTTGGGTTCCCCTCTTTATGTTTTTGTTTTTAAACTTTATAAAAGCACTCAATAGAAATAAATGACTCTCTAAAACTTCCGGGTTGTCTCCCTGGCAGTGCTTTCTTTAAAGCCATTAAGCTAGGCATATAGTGCTCAAGTAATGGATCCACCCGGATCCCAAGGTATATCAAAGCCAATTTTAATTAGCAATGATTTGTAATTTAGTAGTGAGCACAAAGTAACATATATCATGCAACAACGAAGTCTAACTCTCTTCCTATGCATCGGCATGTCATAAAAGAACAATTCATGCACACCTAGTAAAGGCCAATGCATAGTATAAATAGTTTCTTGCAATTTTGTCATGTGGGAAACATAGAGAGGTGGAGATATAGTTCCTCTCTCATAATAATTGCAAGTAGGAGCAGCAAGCACATTCATATTATATCTATCAAAATCATCATGTGTAATAGTAAAAGGCAACCCATCAATATAATCCTTAATAAGAGCAAACTTCTCTGATATAGTATAATCGGGAGAACTCAAAAAGATAATAGGACTATCATGCGTGGGTGCAATAGCAACAATTTCATCTTTAACATAAGGAACTATAGCAAGTTCATCTCCATAAGCATCATTCAGATTGGCATCATGGCCACAAGCATAGCAAGCATCATCAAAAAGGGATATTTCAAGAGAATCAACGGGATCATATCAATCATCATAGCAATCATCCTTCAGTAAGCACAAAGGGAAATTAAACAATGTATGAGTTGAAGAGTTACTCTCATTAGAAGGTGGGCACGGGTAGCTAATCCGCTCTTCCTCCTTTGGTTCTTCGCTCTCCTCCTCATCTTTTTCATCCAATGAGCTCACAGTTTCATCAATTTCTTCTTCCATAGATTCCTGCAAAATATTAGTCTCTTCTTGGACAGCGGAGACTTTCTCAATAAGCACATCAATATAGGAATTATATTCATAATTATCATAGCAATATTTCAATATAGCAAAATTTTCAGGTCTATAAACATCATCATCAAAAGCTTCATACTTTTGAAACAAAGATTCAATTTCATAAGCACCCTTAAAAGTAACAAATTCTTCTATTTGTTCCACATCATAGTAATCATATATACCTCTAGCATAAGAAGCCAAGGTTTCATTATCATTAAATTTGCATGAAAAGGGAAGGTGTGGAGCCTTCATCCTAGAGCAACAAGTATAATCATATCTCAAGCATAGTTACCTAGCATACCACTTCAACATATGAATTTGATCCCATAATAGTTTCCCTTTTTGAGTCAAGCGATAATCCCTAAAGTATTCACGTTGATCCAACGTGTCTCCCATTACATAATTGAATGGGGTTTTCTCGGGATTATCAAATTAGTACATAATATCTTTCACATAATGAGCATCGAGGGTTTTAGGAGGTTCCCCATCGCCATGAGTAGCAAGTACACCTAATTTTTTTGGTATTTCGTGTTCCATATCCATAACTAAAGATAGAGAACAACTAAGAACAGCAAATAAAAATTACTTAGTGATAAAGCAAACAAGCACACACGAGAATATTCACCCCACGCTATTGCTCCCCGGCAACGGCGCCAGAAAAAGGTCTTGATAACCCACAAGTATAGGGGATCAATTGTAGCCTCTTTCGATAAGTAAGAGTGTCGAACCCAACGAGGAGCTAAAGGTAGAACAAATATTCCCTCAAGTTCTATCGACCACCGATACAACTCTACGCACGCTTGACGTTCACTTTAACTAGAACAAGTATGAAACTAGAAGTACTTTGTAGGTGTTTTTGGATAGGTTTGCAAGAAAATAAAGAGCGCGTAAATAAAAAGTAGGGCTGTTTAGATAAAGACACAACTAAGTTAGTTTTAGTAAAGAGCTTGTTGTCACGAGAAAGTTATTTGTCCCTAGGCAATCGATAACTAGACCGGTAATCATTATTGCAATTTTATTTGAGGGAGAGGCATAAGCTAACATACTTTCTCTACTTGGATCATATGCACTTATGATTGGAACTCTAGCAAGCGTCCGCAACTACTAAAGATCATTAAGGTAAAACCCAACCATAGCATTAAAGCATCAAGTCCTCTTTATCCCATACGCAAACAACCTACTTACTCGGGTTTGTGCTTCTGTCACTCACGCCACCCACCATAAGCAAATCATGAACATATTGCAAACCCTACAGCGGGGATCCCTCATGCTTGCGCGACACGGAGAGCACCATAGGACAGCACCAATAATAAAACATGCAACTCAAACCAATCTTGATCATCAAATAACCCATAGGACAAAACGGATCTACTCAAACATCATAGGATAGCCATACATCATTGGGAAATAATATATAGCGTTGAGCACCATGTTTAAGTAGAGAGTACAGCGGGTGAAGGAGGGGTTACACCACTGCATAGAGGGGGGAAGAGTTGGTGATGATGGCGGTGAAGTTGTTGGTGAAGATTGCGGTGATGATGATGGTGGCCACGGCAGCGTTCCGGCGCCACCGAAAGAGAAGGGGAGAGGGGACCCCTTCGTCTTCTTCTTCCTTGACCTCCTCCCTAGATGGGAGAAGGGTTTCCCCTCTGGTCCTTGGCCTCCATGGCGTGGGAGGGGCGAAAGCCCCTCCGAGATTGGATCTATCTCTCTGTCTCTCTCTCTGCTTCTGCGTTCTCATCTGCTGCCCTTTCACCATTTCGTATATATATGGAGATCCGTAACTCCGATTGGAGATCTTCGCCGTGATTTTTTCCTGAAAATTAGCTTTCTTGCGGCCGAAGAAGGGCATCAACCGCCTTACGGGGGGGCCACGAGGGTCAGGGGCACGCCCCCCTGCCTCGTGCCTCCCTCAGGCACCGTCTCGCGTGGATTTTTCTTCCCATATTCTCCGAATATTCCAAAAATAATCTCCGCCCATTTTTATCCCGTTTGGACTCCGTTTGATATGGATATTCTGCGAAACAAAAACATGCAACAAACAGGAACTGGCACTGGGCACTGGATCAATATGTTAGTCCCCAAAAATAGTATAAAAAGTTGCCAAAAGTATATGAAAGTTGTAGAATATTGGCATGGAACAATCAAAAATTATAGATACGACGGAGACGTATCACGATCCATTTATGGACTGGTGCAAGCATCTCGGAGTTGGAATAAACGTTTTGATAGTGTGATAATATTATGTGTGGATGACATATTGTTGATTGGAAATGTTATAGAATTTCTGTATAGCATAAAAGGATACTTGAATAAGAGTTTTTCAATGAAAGACCTCGGTGAAACTGCTTATATAATAGGCATCAAGATCTATAGAGATAGATCATGACGCTTAATTGGACTTTCACAAAGCACATACCTTGATAAAGTTTTGAAGAAGTTCAAAATGGATCAAGCAAAGAAAGGTTCTTGCCTGTGTTACAAGGTGTGAAGTTGAGTTAGACTCAATGCCCGACCACTGCAGAAGATAGAGAGAAAATGAAAGTCATTCCCTATGCTTCAGCCATAGGTTCTATCATGTATGCAATGCTGTGTACCAGACCTGATGTATGCCTTGCTATTAGTTTAGCAGGGAGGTACCAAAGTAATCCAGGAGTGGATCACTGGACAGCGGTCAAGAACATCCTAAAATACCTGAAAAGGACTAGGATATGTTTCTCGTTTATGGAGGTGACAAAGAGCTCGTTGTAAATGGTTACATCGATGCAAGCTTTGACACTGATCTGGATGACTCTAAGTCACAGACCAGATGCATATTTATATTGAACGGTGGAGCTATAAGTTGGTGCAGTTCTAAGCAAAGCGTCGTGGCAGGATCTACGTGTGAAGCGGAGTACATAGCTGCTTCGAAAGCAGCAAATGAAGGAGCCTTGGCAAAGGAATCCAGATTTCACAAGAGAACCAAGCACATCAAGAGACGCTTCAATTCCATCTACGATCAAGTCAAGGAGGGAGACATAGAGATTTGCAAGATACATACGAATCTGAATGTTACAGACCCGTTGACTAAGCCTCTCTCATGAGCAAAGCATGATCAGCGCCAAGACTACATGGGTGTTAGAATCATTATTGTGTAATCTAGATTACTGACTCTAGTGCAAGTGGGAGACTAAAGGAAATATGCCCTAGAGGCAATAATAAAGTCATTATTTATGTTTCCTTATATCATGATAAATGTTTATTATTCATGCTAGAATTGTATTAACCGGAAACTTAGTACATGTGTGAATACATAGACAAACAGAGTGTCACTAGTATGCCTCTCCTGACTAGCTTGTTGAATCAAAGATGGTTAAGTTTCCTAGCCATAGACATGAGTTGTCATTTGATTAACGGGATCACATAATTAGAGAATGATGTGATTGACTTGACCCATTCCGTTAGCTTAGCACTTGATCGTTTGTATGTTTCTATTGCTTTCTTCATGACTTATACATGTTCCTATGACTATGAGATTATGCAACTCCCGAGTACCGGAGGAACACTTAGTGTTCTACCAAACGTCACAACGTAACTGGGTGATTATAAAGGTGCTCTACAGGTGTCTCCGATGGTACTTGTTGAGTTGGCATAGATCAAGATTAGGATTTGTCACTCCGATTGTCGGAGAGGTATCTCTGGGCCATCTCGGTAATGCACATCAATATAAGCCTCGCAAGCAATGTGACTAATAAGTTAGTTGCGGGATGATGCATTATGAAACGAGTAAAGAGACTTGCCGGTAACGAGATTGAACTAGGTATTGAGATACCGACGATGGAATCTCGGGCAAGTAACATACCGATGACAAAGGGAACAACGTATGTTGTTATGCTGTTTGACCGATAAAGATCTTCGTAGAATATGTAGGAACCAATATGAGCATCCAGGTTCCGCTATTGGTTATTGACCGGAGATGAGTCTCGGTCATGTCTACATAGTTCTCGAACCCGTAGGGTCTGCACGCTTAACGTTCTGTGACGATCGGTATTATGAGTTTATGTGTTTTGATGTACCGAAGGTTGTTTGGAGTCCCGGATGTGATCACGGACATGACGAGGAATCTCGAAATAGTCGAGACATAAAGATCGATATATTGGATGGCTATGTTTGGACATCGGAATGGTTCCGGGTGAGTTCGGGCATTTACCGAAGTACCGGGAGGTTACCGGAACCCCCCGGGGAGTGTATGGGCCTTATTGGGCCTTAGTGGGAGAGAGGAGGAGGCGGCCTAGGAGGAGGCGCCCCCCCCAAGCCCAATCCGAATTGGGAAGGGGGCCGGCCCCCCTTTCCTTCCTCCCTCTCTCCTCCGTCCTTCCTCTCCTACTCCTACTTGGAAGGGGGGGAATCCTACTCCCGGTGGGAGTAGGACTCCCAGGGCGCGCCATAGAGAGGGCCGGCCCTCCCCCTCCTCCACTCCTTTATATACGGGGGAGGCGGGCACCCCATAGACACACAAGTTGATCATTGTCTTAGCCGTGTGCAGTGCCCCCCTCCACCATAATCCACCTCGGTCATATCGTTGTAGTGCTTAGGCGAAGCCCTGCGTCGGTAGCTTCATCATCACCGTCATCACGCCGTCGTGCTGACGAAGCTCTCCCTCAACACTCAGCTGGATCAAGAGTTCGTGGGACGTCACCGAGCTGAACGTGTGCAGATCGCGGAGGTGCCGTACTTTCGGTACTAGGATCTGTCGGATCGTGAAGATGTACAACTACATCAACCGCGTTGTCATAACGCTTCCGCTTACGGTCTACGAGGGCACGTGGACAACACTCTCCCCTCTCGTTGCTATGCATCACCTAGATGGATCTTGCGTGTGCGTAGGAATTTTTTTGAAATTACTGCGTTACCCAACATCCTCATAGTTCGTAGCTTCGTCATGGTCAAGTAACATGACCTCCAGAACAGGATTACCGTACCACTCTGGTGCGGATCTTACTATGGTTGAGCTACCAGGTTCGGTAGTAACTTGATCTGAAAGTTTCATGATCATTATCATTAGCTTCCTCACTAATTGGTGTAGGAATCACAGGAACTGAACTACTTTCCAATTCGGGACCAGGTACAATTACCTCATCAAGTTCTACTTTCCTCCCACTCACTTCTTTTGAGAGAAACTCCTTCTCTAGAAAGGATCCATTCTTAGCAACGAATATCTTGCCTTCGGATCTGTGATAGAAGGTGTACCCAACAGTCTCCTTTTGGTATCCTATGAAGACACATTTCTCCGATTTGGGTTCGAGCTTATCAGGTTGAAACTTTTTCACATAAGCATCGCAGCCCCAAACTTTAAGAAACGACAGCTTAGGTTTCTTGCCAAACCACAGTTCATATGGTGTCGTCTCAACGGATTTAGATGGTGCCCTATTTAACGTGAATGCAGCTGTCTCTAATGCATAACCCCAAAACGATAGTGGTAAATCGGTAAGAGACATCATAGATCACACTATATCTAATAAAGTATGGTTATGACGTTCGCACACACCATTACGCTGTGGTGTTCCAGGTGGCGTGAGTTGCGAAACTATTCCACTTTGTTTCAAATGAAGACCAAACTCGTAACTCAAATATTCGTCTCCGCGATCAGATCGTAGAAACTTTATTTTCTTATTACAATGATTTTCCACTTCACTCTGAAATTCTTTGAACTTTTCAAATGTTTCAGACTTATGTTTCATCAAGTAGATATACCCATATCTGCTCAAATCATCTATGAAGGCCAGAAAATAACGATACCCGCCGCGAGCCTCAAGACTCATCGGACCGCATACATCAGTATGTATTATTTCCAATAAGTCAGTTGCTTGCTCCATTGTTCTGGAGAACAGAGTCTTAGTCATCTTGCCCATGAGGCATGGTTCGCAAGCATCAAGTGATTCCAAAAGCCCATCAACATGGAGTTTCTTCATGCGCTTTACACCAATATGACCTAAATGGCAGTGCCACAAATAAGTTGCACTATCATTATTAACTTTGCATCTTTTGGCTTCAATATTATGAATATGTGTATCACTATGATCGAGATTCAATAAACCATTTATATTGAGTGTATGACCATAGAAGGTTTTATTCATGTAAATAGAACAACAATGATTCTTTGACTTAAACGAATAACCGTATTGCAATAAACATGATCCAATCGTATTCATGCTCAATGCAAACATCAATAACATTTATTTTCGGTTCAACACTAATCCCGAAGGTAAAGGGAGTGTGCGATGGTAATCTTATCCTTGGAATCACTTCCAACACACATCATCACCTTGCCCTTAACTAGTCTCTGTATATTTTGCAACTCCCGTTTCGAGTTACTACTCTTAGCAACTGAACTAGTATCAAATACCGAGTGGTTGCTATAAACACTAGTAAAGTACACATCAATAACATGTATATCAAATATACCTTTGTTCACTTTGCCATACTTCTTATCCGCCAAGTATCTAGGGTAGTTCCACTTCCAGTGACCATTTCCTTTGCAGTAGAAGCACTTAGTTTCAGGCTTGGGTCTAGCTTTGGGCTTCTTCATGGGAGTGGCAACTTGCTTGCCATTCTTCTTGAAGTTCCCTTTCTTTCACTTGCCTTTTTACTTGAAACTAGTGGTCTTGTCAACCATCAACACTTGAAGCTTTTTCTTGATTTCTACCTTTGCCGATTTCAGCATCGCGAAGAGCTTGGGAATTGTTTCCGTTATCCCTTGCATATTATAGTTCATCACGGAGTTCTAGTAACTCGGCGATAGTGACTAGAGAACTTTGTCAATCACTATCTTATCTGGAAGATTAACTCCCATTTGATTCAAGTGATTGTAGTACTCAGACATTCTGAGCACATGCTCACTAGCTGAGCTATTCTCCTCCATCTTGTAGGCAAAATACTTTGTCAGAGGTCTCATACCTCTTAACACGGGCATGAGTCTGAAATACCAATTTCAACTCTTGGAACATCTCATATGCTCCATGGCTTTCAAAACCTTTTTGAAGTCCCGGTTCTAAGTCGTAAAGGATGGTGCACTAAACTATCAAGTAGTCATCATACCGAGCTTTGTCAAACGTTCATAACGTCTGCATCTGCTCTGCAATAGTTCTGTCACCTAGCGGTGCATCAAGGACATAATTCTTCTGTGCAACAATGAGGATAATCCTCAGATCATGGACCTAGTCCGCATCATTGCTACTAACATCTTTCAACTTATTTTTCTCTAGGAACATATCAGAAATAAATGGGGAAGCTATACATGAGCTATTGATCTACAACATAGATATGCAAATACTATCAGGACTAAGTTCATGATAAATTAAAGTTCAATTAATCATATTACTTAAGAACTCCCACTTAGATAGACATCCCTCTAGTCATCTAAATGATCACGTGATCGATATCAACTAAACCATGTCCGATCATCACGTGAGATGGAGTAGTTTTCAATGGTGAACATCTCTATGTTGATCATATCTTCTATATGATTCACGCTCGACCTTTCGGTCTCCAGTGTTCCGAGGCCATATCTTCATATGCTAGGCTCGTCAAGTTTAACCCGAGTATTCCGCGTGTGCAAAACTAGCTTGCACCCGTTGTATGTGAACGTAGAGCTTATCACACCCAATCATCACGTGGTGTCTCAGCACGAAGAACTGTCGCAACGGTGCATACTCAGGGAGAACACTTATACCTTGAAATTTAGTGAGGGATCATCTTATAATGCTACCATCATACTAAGCAAAATAAGATGCATAAAAGATAAACATCACATGCAATCAAAATATGTGACATGATATGGCCATCATCATCTTGTGCCTTTGATCCCCGTCTCCAAAGTACCGTCATGATCTCCATCGTCACCGGCATGACACCATGATCTCCATCATCTTGATCTTTATCAACGTGTCGTCACATGGTCGTCTCGCCAACTATTGCTTTTTGCAACTATTGCTATCGCATAGCGATAAAGTAAAGCAATTACATGGCGCTTGCATCTTATGCAATAAAGAGACAACCATAAGGATCCTGCCAGTTGCCGATAACTTTACAAAACATGATCATATCATATAACAATTTATATCTCATCACGTCTTGACCATATCACATCACAACAAGCCCTGCAAAAACAAGTTATACGTCCTCTACTTTGTTGTTGCAAGTTTTACGTGGCCGCTACGGGCTTCTAGCAAGAACCATTCTTACCTACGCATCAAAACTACAACGATTTTTCGTCAAGTGTGCTGTTTTAACCTTCAACAAGGACTGGGCGTAGTCAAACTCGATTCAACTAAAGTTGGAGACACAAACACCCACTAGCCACCTGTGTGCGAAGCACGGTGGCAGAACCAGTCTCATGAACTCGGTCATGTAATGTCGGTCTGGGCAGCTTCATCCAACAATACCGCCGAATCAAAGTATGACATGCTGGTAAGCAGTATGAATATTATCACCCACAACTCTTTGTGGTCTACTCGTGCATATAACATCTACGCATAGACCTGGCTCGGATGCCACTGTTGGGGAACGTAGTATTTCAAAAATTTGCCTACGATCACGCAAGATCTATCTAGGAGAAGCATAGAAACGAACGGGGAGAGTGTGTCCACGTACCCTCGTAGACCGAAAGCGAAAGCGTTATATCAACGCGGTTGATGTAGTCGTATGTCTTCACGATCCGACCGATCCTAGCACCGAACGTACGGCACCCCCGTGTTCAGCACAGGTTCAACTCGATGACGTCCCTCGTACTCTTGATCTAGTTGAGGCTGAGGGAGAGTTCCACCAGCACGACGGTGTGGCGACGGTGATGATGATGTTACCGGCGCCGGGCTTCGCCTAAGCACTACGACGATATGATCGAGTTGTGTTTCTGTGGAGGGGGGCACCGTGTTGGAAATATGCCCTAGAGGCAATAATAAAATGGTTATTATTATATTTCCTTGTTCATGATAATTGTCTATTGTTCATGCTATAATTGTGTTATCCGGAAATCGTAATACATGTGTGAATACAAAGACCACAACATGTCCCTGGTGAGCCTCTAGTTGACTAGCTCGTTGATCAACAGATAGTCATGGTTTCCTGACTATGGACATTGGATGTCATTGATAATGGGATCACATCATTAGGAGAATGATGTGATGGACAAGACCCAATCCTAAGCATAGCACAAGATCGTGTAGTTCGTTTGCTAGAGCTTTTCCAAATGTCAAGTATCATTTCCTTAGACCATGAGATTGTGCAACTCCCGGATACCATAGGAGTGCTTTGGGTGTGCCAAACGTCACAACGTAACTGGGTGGCTATAAAGGTGCACTACGGGTATCTCCGAAAGTGTCTGTTGGGTTGGCACGAATCGAGACTGGGATTTGTCACTCCGTATGACGGAGAGGTATCTCTGGGCCCACTCGGTAATGCATCATCATAATGAGCTCAATGTGACCAAGTGTTTGGTCACGGGATCATGCATTACGGTACGAGTAAAGTGACTTGCCGGTAACGAGATTGAACAAGGTATTGGGATACCGACGATCGAATCTCGAGCAAGTAACGTACCGATTGACAAAGGGAATTGTATACGAGATTGATTGAATCCTCGACATCGTGGTTCATCCGATGAGATCATCATGGAACATGTGGGAGCCAACATGGGTATCCAGATCCCACTGTTGGTTATTGACCGGAGAGTCGTCTCGGTCATGTCTGCATGTCTCCTGAACCCGTAGGGTCTACACACTTAAGGTTCGGTGATGCTAGAGTTGTAGAGATATTAGTATGCGGTTAACCGAAAGTTGTTTGGAGTCCCGGATGAGATCCCGGACGTCACGAGGAGTTCCGGAATGGTCCGGAGGTAAAGATTTATATATGGGAAGTCCTATTTTGGCCACCGAAAAATGTTCGGGATTTTCGGTATTGTACCGGGAAGGTTCTAGAAGGTTCCGAAGTGGGGCCCACCTGCATGGGGGGACCCACATGAACGTGGGTAGTGGGGGCAAGGCCCCACACCCCTGGTCAAGGCGCACCAAGATCCCACCTTAGAAGGAATAAGATCATATCCCGAAGGGATAAGATCAAGATCCGTAAAAAAGGGGGATAACAATCGGTGGGGAAGGGAAATGATGGGATTTCTTTCCCCCACCTTTGCCAACGCCCCAATGGACTTGGAGGGCAAGAAACCAGCCCCTCCACCCCTATATATAGTGGGGAGGCGCATGGGAGCAGCACCCAAGCCCCTGGCGCCTCCCTCTCCCTCCCGTGACACCTCTCCTTCTCGCTGAGCTTGGCGAAGCCCTGCCGAGATCCCCGCTGCTTCCACCACCACGCCGTCATGCTGCTGGATCTCCATCAACCTCTCCCTCCCTCTTGCTGGATCAAGAAGGAGGAGACGTCTTCCCAACCGTACGTGTGTTGAACGCGGAGGTGCCGTCCGTTCGGCGCTCGGTCATCGGTGATTTGGATCACGACGAGTACGACTCCATCAAACCCGTTCACTTGAACGCTTCCGCTCGCGATCTACAAAGGGTATGTAGATGCACTCCCCTCTCTCTCGTTGCTAGATGACTCCATAGATTGATCTTGGTGATACGTAGAAAATTTTAAATTTCTGCTACGATCCCCAACACACCGCACACGGCTAAAGATCAACTTGTGTGTCTCTCGGGTGCCCCCCTCCCCATGTATATAAAGGAGGGAGGGGGAAGCCGGCCGGCCCTTGCTAGGCGTGCCGGGAAAGGGGAATCCTACTAGGACTCCAAGTCCTAGTAGGTTTCCACCTAAAGGAGAAGGGGGAAGGAAGGGAGAGGGGGGCCGCGCCCCCAACCCCTTGCCAATTCGGACTGGGCTTGGGGGCGCGCGCCACCTCCTGGCCGCTGCCTCTCCTTCCCACTAAGGCCCACTAAGGCCATCAACTCCCCGGGGGGTTTCGGTAACCCCTCCGGCACTCCGGTTTTACCCGAAACCATCCGAAACACTTCCAGTGTCCGAATAACATGGTCCAATATATCAATCTTTATGTCTCGACCATTTCGAGACTCCTCATCATGTCCGTGATCTCATCCGGGACTCCGAACAACCTTCGGTACATCAAATCACATAACTCATAATACAAATCATCATCGAACGTTAAGCGTGCGGACCCTACGGGTTCAAGAACTATGTAGACATGATCGAGACACATCTCCAGTCAATAACCAATAGCGGAACCTGGATGCTCATATTGGCTCCTACATATTCTACGAAGATCTTTATCGGTCAAACCGCATAACAACATACGTTGTTCCCTTTGTCATCGGTATGTTACTTGCCCGAGATTCGATCGTCGGTATTCTCATACCTAGTTCAATATCGTTACTGGCAAGTCTCTTTACTCGTTCCGTAATGCATCATCCCGTAACTAACTCATTAGTCACATTGCTTGCAAGGCTTATAGTGATGTGCATTACCGAGAGGGCCCAGAGATACCTCTCCGATATACGGAGTGACAAATCCTAATCTCGATCTATGCCAACCCAACAAACACCTTCGGAGACACCTGTAGAGCATCTTTATAATCACCCAGTTACGTTGTGATGTTTGATAGCACACAAGGTGTTCCTCCAGTATTCGGGAGTTGCATAATCTCATAGTCAGAGGAACATGTATAAGTCATGAAGAAAACAATAACAATAAAACTAAACGATCATTATGCTAAGCTAACGGATGGGTCTTGTCCATCACATCATTCTCTAATGATGTGATCCCGTTCATCAAATGACAACACAAGTCTATGTTTAGGAAACTTAACCATCTTTGATTAACGAGCTAGTCAAGTAGAGGCATACTAGGGACACTCTATTTGTCTATGAATTCACACATGTACTAAGTTTCCGGTTAATACAATTCTAGCATGAATAATAAACATTTATCATGATATAAGGAAATATAAATAACAACTTTATTATTGCCTCTAGGGCATATTTCCTTCAGGAATATCAGTAGCAATAACTTCGTTTTAACTTTATCATGTGATAAACCTGAAATTCTAAAGAGACCACATAATTCTTCAAGCATTCGTAAATTATTTTGGATGGACAGTTCCATTGCATGTATAATGGTCAACTCCACATGCTTAGGTGTGCCAATGGGTATTTGATAAACTTCCTTTTAGTTTTCATAAAGTGGAGGTCCTTTCCTAACCTTAGGAGAGGCCTCCCAACAAGCTTCTAAAAACAATACATTCCATAGTGGACTAAAATTGAAAAAAAAAATAGAAGCACAATGAATGTTTTTCTTACTGATTTACACCTGCCAAGAGCGCTACACTCCCTGGCAACGGCGCAAAATATCATGGCTAATGCATAGTGTAGGGAACCAATAGTAGATCTTTTTTATAAGTAAGAGTTGAACCAAACGAGGAACAAAAGGAATTGGACATTGGAAATCAGCAATTCATCACTACTAGTAAGATGCCCGTGCGTTGTACGCAACACCGAAATGCATTGATCCGGGTCATCTCATGTTTAACAAATATCGATAGGTTTCTTTGGATATTCATTCTTCTCTAGAGCTCACAAGCATACGAGTGAATAGTAAATGTAGGAAAATAGATAAAAAATATCTTTTGCAAACAAAAGCGTTCAAGTGTTCAACCTGCATCCAAAACTTCATGAAGAAATAACACTTATTGTGCTTTGCAAAAAATGATCTGCAAAAAATATTTTTTTAGTATCGATTTTGTTTATTTTTTTTAGACAGCTATGAATGTAACTCAGGATGACTTGGAAGGGGACAGAGGAGATGGCGAGGAGGAGGGGGTCATGGTGGGGTCGGCAATGCGGCCCAAGCGAAGGCATGAGAGGCGTTTGGGGGCAGACGACACCAAAAGCAGCGACCTCTCCAGATTCTTCTTATTTTGTCATGAGATGGCTAGATGAGGTGAGAGGTAGGGGGTTATCTACAAACGAGTAGTGGAGTGCGGGGGTCTTTTTGTAAAACTGACATAGTTTGTCTCAGATGCGTTGGATGTAAATCGAACGATTGTAAATGAAGGATGGCAGACACACCATCATCACCAACTCAGCTTTTTATAGGAGTAGAGATAAAATCTACAAAGTTGTTTGGTTGATCGACATAGCAAGTTCAAGAATGTAAATTGCAATAAAAGTAAAATGGTGAAGCAAGCGGTGCAATCCTTAATTGTGCTAAGAACAATCTGATTGTGCTACTTATATGGATCAAATTGTTCTCAAGGAAAGTGGATTTCATCATCTCATTTCCACCTAGTTCCATTGACTGTAACTTTCATTGCAATGGTAAGTGTTGTGTAGTGGAGCCTAAGTTTGTGCACAACCCTCGCTTGCAAAACATACATACTTATGATTATACCAACTATGCAAGAATATGCAAAAATAATAATTAATACATCATCTAACCAAAGCATTAAATTCCAGGGTCCCCAATTACCCTCACGCAACAGCTCATAAATTGAGGGTTTGGTATTTCCTGTCACTCCTCCCACCCATCCTAGATAAACTTATCACATGATACTCTCCTCTAGGACCATATAGATGAAGTAACATGAAGTCAACATTCACGCATCACCATCAAATAATTATTGCACAACATCACAAAACATTGAACTTCATGAAATTTCACATGGTTACTAACAATAGGGTTTCTCCAGGTCCTCAAGAACGTAATGTACTCACGAGACATCATAATGAACATGATCAGTGGGGTAATGACATGGATAACAATCAAAACATACAAATGTTTCAGCAATAAAAACTAAGCATCAACTACTAAGCAATAATTAACACAAGGAAGTGATTTCAGCAACATAGCTAAGGTAATAGTGTATAGATTGAAAAGGGAACCGAGATGGAGATGCTGCCGGTGAAGTTGGAGTTTGGGATGATGATCTCCATGATGAATCGAGTGCTGGTGATGATGATGGCTTCGATTTCCCCACCCGAATGGGAAGGATCCCGGCAGATCATCCTTTCGAGAGAAAAAAAGTGCTCTAGTATGTTTCTGCCTCGCTCTCGGCGGCAGAAAAACCATGTAAAATAGAAATAGGATTTTGGGGGTAATATAAGATCAGGGGTACCGGAGAGAGGCCAGGGGTGCCTTATGTGCACCACACAGTGGTTGGCGCGGCCCGGAGCCTGACCACATGGGCCCCATAGACCAGTCGGTGTTAACTCCGTTGGTCATTCAACAAAGGCCCATCACTAACATGACACAACCAACCAATCAGTAATTGAGTAAAAGTAAATTTTTTACATGGAGTATATTGTTTCACAAACCCGAATTTAGGGCTAAAATATTAAACTGCATGTAAAAATATTATGTAGTCCCTGGTTTGGTACTCATTTTTTTGCATGGTTGATCTTCTGACATGGGCTAGAACATCCTTGCAACTCACATGCAAAGCCTAAACATAAACCATAGGCTTTTCTCCTAATTCGTGCTTCATGAGGATCCACACTGTGGAGATGCTTGCAATTCGGGGTTGACGTTACCGCATGAACATCCTTGAAATTGCAACCCACCTCCGCAAGGATTTCCCTTTCATTGTCCATACTCTAGGGTTACGTTTTGGTTGGTCAACTTGAGGAACTTGAGGAGCTCATTATCCACATCGTTCTCGATTGTATCTAACTGATGCAATGACATCCTCAAGGCAACTTCTCTTGATGCCTACAACGATGCTCTTTCTTTGGAGGAATTCTTCTAAGCACCTGGGAGGTTAGTTCCAACACTGACATGCAACATATAACTAGTAGATTTAACTGAGACATGGTACGACATATAATTTCTACAAGAGAGTGAAAATTACACTTCTTCCTTTCCTCTTCTTGATCACTTCGAACATTTTTTATTAAAACAAACTGGGCCTAAAACTAAATGAACAAACCTTTATTCGCATGGCTTTCCTTCCACAAAGCTCTTATGTTTTTAGTCATTTAGCTTGATTGTAATGATGATTGCTTACCTAGGAAAGAGAACATTCATTCTCTAGATCTGGCATTTAGCACAATACCTTCATTGTGGTACACCTTGTACTTCTTTTTCCTAGGAAAATGTCTCACAACAGGATCTTGCGAGGGATGTTCAAATCTTACATTTCCCTCGTGAAGATTAGTAATAGATTTAATAATTCTCAAAAGGGGTGCACCTAATATAATCGGGGTTGTAAGATCCTCAGCCTTATGCACTATAATGAGATCAATAAGATCATGGCATCCATTGATTTGCACAATTATATTTTCTTTCATACCCACTGCTTGTTTATACGAGGAATCAACCATATCCAGTTTAATCTCACTAATAAAAAAAGGACCAAGATTGAGCTTGCCATATAGAGTTTTAGGAATGGTTGGAAACATTGGCTCCTATTTCACGTAAAGCATTGAACTTGTTCATGCCAATCTCTAATGCAATGGTAGGTTCAAAAATATCCTCGTGCTTAGCGCATAACTTTTCATGCAACTTTTATACTCTGTATCTAATTCACGTACCTTGGTTGCAACCTAGAGAATATAATTTTAGGACGCTTCATCGTTATTTACCACTAGGGTAGGATACTTCAAGTCCATTATTTTGACAAAATCTTCCAGAGAGTAATTATGAGTGGGAGCATGACTATTGTCCAATCCTACACACATATCATCATTACTCCTCGTCATTTTAACACTCTACTGCATTATGTTTAGTCTTTCCTACAAACTTAGAAAGGATGAGGGTTTGCCTTTCACTATCTTGCAATTTGTGCCTTCATATTGCTCGTTCTTTCTTGAAGAGCCTGCAGATCAATAGTGAGCCCAGAAATTTTATTGGTCAATTATACAAGAAAGTTATCATAAGACTTCAACATTTCACTGGAAGTATTATTTTGTTTAGTCTGAAGAGTGATAAAAGATTTAAGGGTTTCCTCAAGTGTTTGTCAATTACCGATATTCGCCCCACTATTATAATTATTCGGCGCTCCTGCATTGTTACGATAAGTTGGTTTCTGACAATTGGAACCAAAGTTTTGATTCTTCCACCTAGGATTGTAACTAATGCGACTATGCGAGCAATGACATTGACATCATCTACATAACCTTCAATAATGGTGTTCAAAGGAATTTCTTCTTTACCTTTTAACATATTAACGACTTCATCTGTTATTGCCGTAAGCTCTTCATTGTTTTCATTGGTAATAGAGTTTACCTTTCGGGACACCAATCACCAAGCATGGTTCTCTTGCATATTGTCTAGCTTGGAGCTTCTTGCTTCAGTAAGTGGTTTTCCCATAATAGTTCCTTCTACAACAATGTCAAACATGTGTTTGGTTAAATGATTTAAATTGCTATAAAACAAATGAAGAATTAAGCATTCTTCCATGACATGGTTAAGACAGTTCCTAACAACTTCTTTCATACATTCCCACACAAGCGCAAGTGGCTCGTGGTCTTCCTGCTTAAAACATGTAATGTATACTAATGTTAGATCACAATTGCATTGCTTTTTGCAAGTGGAATTAATTTAGTCATGATCATATCGCAACAAATATTCCAAGATGTAATAGCTACTCTAAAAGCTAATGGCCATTCTTTAGCCATTCCCCTCAAAGAGAAAGGAAATAAGCATAATTTAACAACATTGGGATCAATGTCCTTTATGTGACTTATCGCACAGCTCGGTAAAGGTGTGCAAGTGCATACGTGCATCCTCTGAAGTAGAGCCTCCAAATTGATTTGATGAACCATTGTGAGTAGGTTTAGTTTTACCTCATACTGCTCAGCTACAACGTCAGGTTGTGCAATAGGTGCACACATATAATCACTGCTAGGGGCAGCAAATTCTCCAAGATTCTTTGTAGACATCTCACTATTTTTTGAGCAGTTTTAACATGGTGCCTCTTACCTCCTCTTTTCACATGAGAGGTAAGAGTATATAATAGATCTGAGTCATTGATTTCACTAAGTAGTGGGTCTGAGTAACTCTTACCTCCCTACCTCCCTTGTGAAAAGAGGAGGTAAGAGGGACCATGTTAAAGTTGGCCCTATTTTTCCAGTTATTCTTAACGTGCAAAAAAGAAATAAAAATCCAAAAGTTGGAACAAAAATAAATAGCAAGGACTCAAGTGACCTTACCAGGATAGCAAAGTACTTCCTCGGCAATGGCGCTAGAAAAATATTACTTTCGATTCGGTTTCGGATGTAGATATAGCCATCTTCCCTAGAGGACCTAGGTTTATTGAACCACGAGAAGTAGTGATATGGAAAAGGAAATTTATGAAAGAACATGCTATCTCATAATGTTCCAGTTTCTGAAGCCCGAGGGGTTTCCATTTGGATTCATCGAATTATCGCATGCGGTGTGCAGGATCAAGGCCAGCGCGAAGCGAGTCGAGTGGCTGGTGCTCGCCTACATTCTTGTGAGTACCGCACATACCCACATGTGAGCCAGGATGGCCAGTCACTCGCTTAGGCAGACCACACCAATGTGCCATTATGAAAGACCCAAATTTATTCTGAATGATTCTCCCAACCCGCATCGCTCGGTAACTTCCGTGAATTAGTACCACCTCGCTTGACTACGTAGAATGAGACAACGAGCACAACTATTTAAGTGGGAACGGAGCAAGAAATGAGGGGAACACAGTTGCGTTGTGAGTAACAGTGTGAGCTATTTTTTGGTATAAACCAAAAAACGAACCAAAATAGTTGGTCAATTAAAGTTTGGTTTTCAATGTTTTAGTGCCTTTTCCTGTTGGCATTTTGACTAATCGATTTTCGAAATACATCAATATTAACAACTGATTTTTCGGTTATACCGATTGCACACGATGAAGGGCAACGACCATCTGACGACGATGATGTCTGTTCGGGTACGACGACCCCCCTCCCCTTCGTCAAACCTCGGTATGCTGATACCGAACTACCTGGAATTTCTCGTGTATGGCGCAGGCTACCTGGTGCTCGGGCTGCAGCCACAAGGCACAAGGCATAGGATGAAGATGGTCTCTCTCAAGCAACCCTGCAACCAAATAACAAAGAGTCTCTTGTGTCCCCAACACACCCAATACAATGGTAAATTGTATAGGTGCACTAGTTCGGCAAAGAGATGGTGATACAAGTGCAATATGGATGGTAGATATAGGTATTTGTAATCTGAAAATATAAAAACAGCAAGGTAGCAAGCGATAAAAGTGAGCACAAACGGTATTGCAATGCTAGGAAACAAGGCCCAGGGTTCATACTTTCACCAGTGCAAGTTCTCTCAACAATAATAACATAATTGGATCATATAACTATCCCTCAACATGCAACAAAGAGTCACTCCAAAGCCACTAATAGCGGAGAACAAACGAAGAGATTATGGTAGGGTACGAAACCACCTCAAAGTTATTCTTTCCGATCAATCCATTGGGCTATTCCTGTAAGTGTCACAAACAGCCCTAGAGTTCGTAGTAAAATAACACCTGAAGACGCACATCAACCAAAACCCTAATGTCACCTAGATACTCCAATGTCACCTCAAGTATCCGTGGGTATGATTATACGATATGCATCACACAAACTCAGATTCATCTATTCAACCAACACATAGAACTTCAAAGAGTGCCCCAAAGTTTCCCCGGAGAGTCAAGAAAAAAACGTGTGCCAACCCCTATGCATAAGTTCACAAGGTCACTGAACCCGCGAGTTGATCACCAAAACATACATCAAGTGGATCACGTGATATCCCATTGTCACCACAGATAAGCACATGCAAGACATACGTCAAGTGTTCTCAAATCCTTAAAGACTCAATCCGATAAGATAACTTCAAAGGGAAAACTCAATCCATTACAAGAGAGTAGAGGGGGAGAAACATCATAAGATCCAACTACAATAGCAAAGCTCGTGATACATCGAGATCGTGCTGAATCAAGAACACGAGAGCGAGAGAGAGAGAGAGAGATCAAACACATAGCTACTGGTACATACCCTCAGCCCCGAGGGTGAACTACTCCCTCCTCATCATGGAGAGCGCCGGGATGATGAAGATGGCCACCAGTGAGGGATCCCCCCCTCTGGCAGGGTGCCGGAACAGGGTCCCGATTGGTTTTTGGTGGCTACAGAGGCTTGCGGCGGCGGAACTCCCGATCTATTCTGTTCCCCGAAGGTTTTAGGGTATATTGGTATATATAGGAGGAAGAAATACGTTAGGGGAGCCACGAGGGGCCCACGAGGGTGGAGGGTGCGCCCAGGGGGGTGGGCGCGCCCCCCTGCCTCATGCCTTCCTCGTTGATTCCCTCACGTGCACTCCAAGTCTCCTGTATTGCTTTCTTTCCAAAAATAACTTTTCTGAAGGTTTCATTCCGTTTGGACTCCGTTTGATATTCCTTTTCCGCGAAACACTGAAACAAGGGAAAAAACAGAAACTGGCACTGGGCTCTGGGTCAATAGGTTAGTCCCAAAAGTAATATAAAAGTATATAGTAAAGCCCATTAAACATCCAAGATGGATAATATAATAGCATGAATACTTCATAAATTATAGATACGTTGGAGACGTATCAGCATCCCCAAGCTTAATTCCTGCTCGTCCTCGAGTAGGTAAATGATAAAATAAAGAATTTATGAAGTGTGAATGCTAGCAGGTGCATAAATTTGATCAATGATAATTTCAATCACCTTTTCTAGCATCATTATATGTCATAACAGTAGCTCAACTCATAGAACTTTGCATGATCAAGTAACAACTATTCACATGTTAAAGTATAGATCATAAACCTTCTTGAAAACTAACAAACCGTGTTATTAGTCATCAAACAATTACAATTCATCTTATTTTCAGGAAGAGTCTATGTCAGAGCTTTGATTTAGCAAACTCCACATACTCAACTATCATTTAGTCTTTCACAATTGCTAACACTCACGCGATATTTATGGGTTCAAAGTTTTAATCAGACATAGAGAAAGATAGGGGCTTATAGATTCGCCTCCCAACCTTTTACCTCAAGGGTAATGTCAACAATAATAGTTCATGATGCCTTACATCCAATTGGATATATATATATATATATATATATATATATATATATCAGAATCTTTCCAACACGAGGTGCTTGCCAAAGGATAAAATGTAAAAAGGAAAGGTGAAGATCACCATGACTCTTGCATAAATGTAAAAGATAGGCCCTTCGCAGAGGGAAGCAGAGGTTGTCATGCGCTTTTATAGTTGGATGCACAAAATCTTAATGCGAGGGAACGTCACTTTATATTGCCACTTGTGATAAGGACCTTTATTATGTAGTCCGTCGCTTTTATTTCTTCCATATCACAATGATCGTATAAAGCTTATTTTCTCCACACTAAAAGATCATACATATTTAAAGAGCAATTTTTATTGCATGCACCGATGACAACTTACTTGAAGGATCTTACTCAATCCATAGGTAGGTATGGTGGACTCTCATGGCGATACTGGTTTAAGGGATGTTTGGAAGCACAAGTAGTATCTCTACTTGGTGCAAGGAATTTGGCTAGCATGAGGGGGAAAAGCAAGCTCAACGTGTTGGGCGATCCATGACAATATACTTTATTTCGGATATAAGAAAACATAACCCATTACGTTGTCTTCCTTGTCCAACATCAACCTTTTATCATGTCATATTTTAATGAGTGCTCACAATTACAAAAGATGTCCAAGATAGTATATTTATATGTGAAATCTCTCTTCCTTCAATATTCTTTCATAAATTGTTCAAGTGACCAATACAATGTTTGCTAACCTTCAAAAAAATTACCACCTCTACTTCTTATATGTGAAGGCATTACTCCCCATGGGAAAGGCATATGAAACATATATAATTTCAGATTTATGACATTCAAATCATTCAACCATTTACTCATAGGATATAAGTGAAGCACACGAGTAAATGACAAACTACTCCAAAAAGATATAAGTGAAGATCAATGAGTAGTTAAATAATTATGTAGCTATGTGAAGACTCTCTCTCATTTAAGAATTTCAGATCTTGGTATTTTATTCAAACAGCAAGCAAAGCTAAAATAAAACGACATTTCAAGGATAGCACTCATCATGTGAAGAAGCAAAAACTTAGGCTCAACCGATACTAACCGATAATTGTTGAAGAAGAAAGGTGGGATGCCTACCGGGGCATCCCCAAGCTTAGATGCTTGAGACTTCTTGAAATGTTATATTGGGGTGCCTTGGGCATCCCCAAGCTTGAACTTTTGTGTCTCCTTAATTCCTTTCATATCACGGTTTCCTAAATCTCGAAAGCTTCATCCACAACAAACTCAACAAGAACTCGTGAGATAAGTTAGTATAAACCAATGCAAAAACCTTATCATACTCTACTGTAGCAAATCACTAAAATTATTATTCAACATTGCATACTAAATGCCTTTGCATATTTAATACTCCTATCCTCAAATAGAATCATTAAACAAGCAAACATATGCAAACAATGCAAACATAACAGCAATCTGCCTAAACAGGACAGTCTGTAAAGAATGCAGCAAGATCCATACTTCCCTAGACGCAAAAATTATGAAATAAAATTCCCACTGTAGTAAATTTATCAGAGCTTATTATGCAAAAGGTTTCAACATTTATCACATTCTGACTTTTCCAGGGAATTTTTGCAATAGCGGTAAACTTTCTGTTTTGAAACAGCAACATGTATACTTGCAAAATAAGCATGGTAAAGGCTATCCTTGACATTTTTATTGAAACTAGAGATGCAAAACATTATTCTAAATAACAGCAAGCAAATACTAACAAAAGAAAATGATGCTCCAAGCAAAACACATATCATGTGGTGAATAAAAATATAGCTCCAAGTAAAGTTACCGATGAACGAAGACGAAAGAGGGGATGCCATCCGGGGCATCACCAAGCTTAGGCTCTTGGTTGTCCTTGGATATTACCTTGGGGTGCCTTGGGCATCCCCAAGCTTAGGCTCTTTCCACTCCTTATTCCATAGTCCATCGAATCTTTACCCAAAACTTGAAAACTTCACAACACAAAACTTAAGAGAAAATCTCGTGAGCTCCGTTAGCGAAAGAAAACAAAACACCACTCCAAGGTACTGTAATGAACTCCTTCCTTATTTATATTGGTGTTAAACTTACTGTATTCAAACTTATCTATGGTTTATAAACTATTTTACTAGCCATAGATTCATCAAAACAAGCAAACAACACACGAAAAACAGAATCTGCCAAAAACAGAACAGTCTGTAGTAATCTGTAACTAACGCAAACTTTTGGAACTCAAAAAATTCTAAAATAAATTGGTGGACCTGAGTAATTTGTCTAGTAATAATCTGCAAAAATAATCAACTAAAAATCACTTTTCTGTAAAAAATGACAGCTAAACTCGTGAGCGCTAAAGTTTCTGTTTTTTACAGCATGATCATAAAGACTTCACCCAAGTCTTCCCAAAGGTTCTACTTGGCACAAACACTAATTAAAACATAAAGCCACATCTAAACAGAAGATAGATAGATTATTTATTCCTAAACAGAACCAAAAAGCAAGAAACTAAAATAAAATTGGGTTGCCTCCCAACAAGCGCTATCGTTTAACGCCCCTAGCTAGGCATGATGATTTCAATGATGATCACAAAAGGATAAGAATTGAAACATAAAGAGAGCATCATGAAGAATATGACTAGCACATTTAAGTCTAACCCACTTCCTATGCATCGGGATTTTGTGAGCAAACAACTTATGGGAACAATAATCAACTAGCATAGGAAGGCAAAACAAGCATAACTTCAAAACTTTAAGCACATAGAGAGGAAACTTGATATTATTGCAATTCCTACAAGCATATGTTCCTCCCTCATAATAATTTTCAGTAGCATCATGAATGAATTCAACAATATAACCACCACCTAAAGCATTATTTTCATGATCTACAAGCATAGAAAATTTATTACTCTCCACATAAGCAAATTTCTTCTCATGAATAGTAGTGGGAGCAAACTCAACAAAATAACTATCATGTGATTGAAAATTAAGATCAAGATGACAAGTTTCATGGTTATCATTATTCTTTAAAGCATACGTGTCATCACAATAATCATCATAGATAGGAGGCATGCTTTCATCATAGTAAATTTGCTCATCAAAGCTTGGGGAACAAAAGATATCATCTTCATCAAACATAGCATCCCCAAGCTTGTGGCTTTGCATATCATTAGCATCATGGACATTCAAAGAATTCATACTAACAACATTGCAATCATGCTCATCATTCAAAGATTTAGTGCCAAACATTTTATATATTTCTTCTTCTAGCACTTGAGCACAATTTTCCTTCCCATCATTTTCACGAAAGACATTAAAAAGATGAAGCATATGAGGCAAACTCAATTCCATTTTTTTGTACTTTTGTTTTATAGACTAAACTAGTGATAAAACAAGAAACAAAAAGATTCGATTGCAAGATCTAAAGATATACCTTCAAGCACTCACCTCCCCGGCAATGGCGCCAGAAAAGAGCTTAGTTGACGGGGTGTGAGTGCTGCCTACCTAGCCTCCCCGGCAAAGGCGCCAGAAAAGAGCTTGATGTCTACTACATAACCTTCTTCTTGTAGACGTTGTTGGGCCTCCAAGTGCAGAGGTTTGTAGGACAGTAGCAAATTTCCCTCAAGTGGATGACCTAAGGTTTATCAATCCGTGGGAGGCGTAGGATGAAGATGGTCTCTCTCAAGCAACCCTGCAACCAAATAACAAAGAGTCTCTCGTGTCCCCAACACACCCAATACAATGGTAAATTGTATAGGTGCACTAGTTCGGCAAAGAGATGGTGATACAAGTGCAATATGGATGGTAGATATAGGTATTTGTAATCTGAAAATATAAAAACAGCAAGGTAGCAAGCGATAAAAGTGAGCACAAACGGTATTGCAATGCTAGGAAACAAGGCCTAGGGTTCATACTTTCACCAGTGCAAGTTCTCTCAACAATAATAACATAATTGGATCATATAACTATCCCTCAACATGCAACAAGGAGTCACTCCAAAGCCACTAATAGTGGAGAACAAACGAAGAGATTATGGTAGGGTACTAAACCACCTCAAAGTTATTCTTTCCGATCAATCCATTGGGCTATTCCTATAAGTGTCACAAACAGCCCTAGAGTTCGTAGTAAAATAACACCTTAAGACGCACATCAACCAAAACCCCAATGTCACCTCAAGTATCCGTGGGTATGATTGTACGATATGCATCACACAATCTCAGATTCATCTATTCAACCAACACATAGAACTTCAAAGAGTGCCCCAAAGTTTCTGCCGGAGAGTCAAGACGAAAACGTGTGCCAACCCCTATGCACACAAGGTCACTGAACCCGCGAGTTGATCACCAAAACATACATCAAGTGGATCACGTGATATCCCATTGTCACCACAGATAAGCACATGCAAGACATACATCAAGTGTTCTCAAATCCTTAAAGACTCAATCCGATAAGATAACTTCAAAGGGAAAACTCAATCCATTACAAGAGAGTAGAGGGGGAGAAACATCATAAGATCCAACTATAATAGCAAAGCTCACGATACATCAAGATCGTGCCGAATAAAGAACACGAGAGAAAGAGAGAGATCAAACACATAGCTACTGGTACATACCCTCAACCCCGAGGGTGAACTACTCCCTCCTCGTCATGGAGAGCGCCGGGATGATGAAGATGGCCACCGGTGAGGGATCCCCCCCCCCTCCGGCAGGGTGCCGGAACAGGGTCCCGATTGGTTTTTGGTGGCTACAGAGGCTTGCGGCGGCGGAACTCCCGATCTATTCTGTTCCCCGAAGGTTTTAGGGTATATTGGTATATATAGGAGGAAGAAATACGTCAGGGGAGCCACGAGGGGCCCACGAGGGTGCAGGGCGCGCCCAGGGGGTGGGCACGCCCCCCTGCCTCGTGCCTTCCTTGTTGATTCCCTGATGTGCACTCCAAGTCTCCTGTATTGCTTTCTTTCCAAAAATAACTTTTCCGAAGGTTTCATTCCGTTTGGACTCCGTTTGATATTCCTTTTCCGCGAAACACTGAAACAAGGGAAAAAAAGAGAAACTGGCACTGGGCTCTGGGTCAATAGGTTAGTCCCAAAAGTAATATAAAAGTGCATAGTAAAGCCCATTAAACATCCAAGATGGATAATATAATAGCATGAATACTTCATAAATTATAGATACGTTGGAGACGTATCAGGTGACGGGCGTCGGTGTCGTCGATACGTTCCAACGTATCTATAATTTTTTATTGTTCCATGTTGTTATATTATCATTCTTGGATGCTTTATAATCATTTTACAATCATTTTATACAATTTTTTTGGACTAACCTATTGACATAGTGCCCAGTGCTAGTTGTTGTTTTCTGCTTGTTTTTTACATCGCGGGGAATCAATATCAAACGGAGTCCAAACGCAGCGAAACTTTTTGTGGATTTTTTCTGGACCAGAAGACACCAGATGGGCCAAGAAAGTACCTGAGGGGTGCTTCGAGGGGAGAACAACCCACCAGGGCGCGCCTGGGGGCCCAGGCGTGCCCAGGTGGGTTGTGCCCACCTCGGTGGCCTCCCGCACCGCCTCTTTGCTCTATAAATACCCCCAATATTCCAGAAACCCTAGGGGAGTCGACGAAAATCAATTCCAGCCGCCGCAAGTTCCAGAACCATCAGATCCAATCTAGACACCATCACAGAGGGGTTCATCATCCTCATTGGTGCCTCTCCGATGATGCGTGAGTTATTCTATGTAGACCTACGGGTCCGTAGTTAGTAGCTAGATGGCTTCCTCTCTCTCTCTCTTGATTATCAATACAATGGTCTCTTGGAGATCTATTTGATGTAACTCTTTTTGCGGTGTGTTTGTTGGGATCCGATGAACTTTGAGTTTATGATCAGATTTATGTTTTTATCCATGAAAGTTATTTGAGTATTTTGATCTCTTATATGCATGATTACTTATAGCCTCGTATTTCTTCTCCGGTATTTGGGTTTTGTTTGGCCAACTTGATCTATTTATCTTGCAATGGGAAGAGGTGCTTTGTGATGGGTTCGATCTTACGATGCTTGATCCCAGTGATAGAAGGGGAATCGACACGTATGTATCGTTGCTATTAAGGATAACAAGATGGGGTCTATTTCTACATAAATAGATCTTGTCTACATCATGTCATCGTTCTTATTGCATTACTCCGTTTCTCCATGAACTTAATACACTAGATGCATGCTGGATAGCGGTCGATGTGTCGATCTTGTCTACTATCAAACACTGACATGCGCGACCGATCTCATCGACCCGCACCTGAACCGATCTACATATCTCATATGCAAATCATCGAATCTATTACCACACAGCGGAGGCTCTGATACCACTGTTGGAACACGCGGTACGCTACGCTAGCGCCAAATAAAATTTTCTACCGCGCACCCAAGCTCATGTTGCTGGAAATAGATCACGGGATCGGGTTTACCACTAGGCGCGCAGTCACCGCAGCGGAAGTAGAGTTGGTGATGCGTGTAGCCGATCTCCCGGGCCGTCTCCTCCTCGCGTTGCCGATCTCCCGCGAACAGCGAAGACCCGTGAACGGTGATCTCCCGCGAACGGCACCTCGCGGTTCCCTCGAACGGTTCGTCCAAGCACCGCAGATGCGATGCATCCAAGGTATCCACACGTACGGGGAGCAGCGTCGAGCGGCGGACTGCTAGGTCCGGTTGCGCGGCATGGGCGTGGGGAGTGGCGGTGGCTAACCAGGGTTCAATGCTATCAACCCTAAGTGGTGTGCCCACTCCCCTTTATTTAGACCTCCGAGGTGGGCTCAACACTTGAGCCCACTAGGAGTCCACATCCATTTTTCACTCAGATCCAATCCGAATGGGCTGCAGCCCCTTAAGTGTGCGACCCTATAGGTTCACGTACACATGGACACGACCAGAGTCGATAGTTGGTAGCGGCTCCTAGCAGAACGTGCCAACTCCCATGTGGGAGTAAAGTCGTTTGACGAACCTCAACAATGTGGCATATGCAACATTCCTTTTGCCTCACGATATTTGTTGTCGAGCTCAAGGCGAGTACTTGTCACCCTTGTGTTAGCTCGACCTCTCTTCTCGAAACCATGATACAGATTCCCGAACTGGGTTAACACTTAACCCAAGTCGCATGGCCATGCTTTCCGAATCTGATCACTCGAGAGGGCCCAGAGAATATCTCTCCAAATAGGAGGGGCAAATTCCATCTTGGTCAACCATGTCTCGCGGCATGTCTCACGACTCACCAGAAAGCTACCTTTGTAACTACCCAGTTACGGAGTAGCGTTTGATAGACCCTAAGTGAGTCGATCCTCATCCCGAGAACATGCGAGGACCTCATGTCTAGGACATGGCATAGACATTGCACTTGAGACTAACAGATGACTATATCTCGCTGCGTCTCAAAGTGGGTCTGTCCGGCTCGGTGATCTCCATCCCCGAGCCCATACTATCGGTTTAGCATCTCCATGCACATGACTTGTGAAACATAGTCATCAACCGAGTCGTATACTAGTCAAGGATATGTGTCCGCATAACCTTATCAACTAGGGACCATTAAAACAATCATCATACAATACATAGTTCCACAAACAAGTCACATACTTATTAATACATATCATTGATGATGTTCAAGGACAATACAAAGGACTCATGAATACATATGGAAATATCATCATCACATGATTGCCTCTAGGGCATATCTCCAACAGCTTTTATTACTAAGTATTTTCCGCCCGCGAAAATTATTTCCCTTAGGACGCAAATCATGAATTTTAAGCAACTTGAACATGAGCACGTTGCGCAATCTTGGGAAAGTATGAAATTAATGCCAAGGAATTGCCCAACTCATGGGTTAAATCTTTGGATGATCATACAAAAATTTTATGCGGGGTTGAATTTTGTTTCTCGTAATCTTTTGGACTCCGGCGAGGGTGACACTTTTATGGGAACTACTTTGGGTGAAGCCACCAAATTGCTTGATAATATTATGGCAAATTATTCACAATGGCATACCGAAAGAGCTCCTACTAGTAAAAAAGTTAATTCAGTTGAAGAAATTTCTTCTTTGAGTGAAAAAGTTGATGCTCTTATGAAATTGGTTGCTAATAAAAATGCTCCTTTGATTTTAATGATGTTCCTTTGTCTACTTTGATTGAGCAAAACAGTGATGCCGTAGATGTGAATTCTGTCTCACGAAACAATTTCAATAACAATGCTTATAGAGGTAATTTTAATCCTAGGCCTTTTCCTAGTAATTCCTATAATAATTATGGTAATTCCTATGGTAATCTTTCTTACAATAATAATAGGAACACCTCTGATTTTGAGAATAATATTAAAGAATTTATCAATACTCAAAAAGTTTCCAATGCTGCAATAGAAGAAAGCTGAATAAGATTGATGATATGTCTAGAAGTGTTGATAGAATTTCTCATGATGTAGAAAATCTCAAGATGAAAATTTGTGTGCCTAAGGTAGAAAAATCAATTAAAGCTCTTTATGTTTCTATGGATGAAAGTAAGAAAAGAACCGCTATGCTTAGAGCTAGAAGAGAATTTTTAGAAAAAGCATTTTCTAGTGATTGCTTTCATAAAGTGATGAAGATCTTAAAATGATTGGTGTTTCTTCTATTGATTCTTTGTTTAGTAAAATTAAGATTGATAATAAAGGGACTAAATAAGAGTCAACTTTAGCTAGAAGGCGTCTCGATAATTCGGAGGGTGAAAATCTTGTTGAGAAAATTGATAAAAGCTTGGGTTTGAAGAGGTCAAGACTTTAAGTAGTGATGTGCCCACTCCTTTGGATTACAAAGACTTCAATTATGATGATTTCTCTTTGATTGATTGTATTTCTTTGTTGCAATCCATGATAAATTCGCCCCATGCTTATGAACAAAATAAAGCTTTTACTAAACCTATTGTTGATGCTATGATGAAAGCTTTAGAAGAAAAGTTGGAATTAGAGATTTCAATTCCTAAAAAATTACATGATGAATGGGAACCTACTATCAAAGTCAAGATTAAAAATTATGAGTTTTTTGCTTTATGTGGCTTGGGTGCTAGTGTTTCTACAATTCCGAAATCTTTATGTGATGTGCTTGGTCTTACCGATATTTAATAATGTTCTTTAAATTTGCACTTGGCGGATTCTACTATTAAAAAGCCTATGGGAAGAATTAATGATGTTCTTATTCTTGCAAATAGGAATTATGTGCCCACAGATTTTATTGTTCTTGATATTGATTGCAATCCGTCTTGTCCAATTATTCTTGGTAGACCGTTTTTACATGTATTGGTGTCGTGATTGATATGAAAGAAGGCAATATCAAATTTTAATTTCCACTAAGGAAGGGTATGGAACACTTCCCTAGAACTATAATTAAGCCACCATATGAATCAATCATCAGGGCATCGTATGGAAACAAAAACAAAGATAACAATACTTAGATCCTTGCATTATGCCTAGCTAGGGGCGTAAAACGATAGCGCTTGTTGGGAGGCAACCAATGAATAAAATTTATTTTTGTCTTTTTATTTCTGTTCTTGAGTGTTTGCAAAATTATGCTACTGTTATGATTGTGTTTTTTATGTTTTAATCAGTGTTTGTGCCAAGCAAAGCCTTTGGGATCATGTTGGGTGATAGTTGATTTGATCTTGCTGAAAAACAAAAACTTTTGCGCTCACAAAAATAATTCTCATTTTTAACAGAAGCGTGATAAAATACTGATTCTTTCTGAAGAAGATTAATATACAAATTTATCGCGTTTTCCTAATTTTTTAGAATTTTTCGAGTTACAGAAGTATTCAAAGTATTCAGATTGCTACAGACTGTTCTGTTTTTGACAGATCCTGTTTTCTTTGCGTTGTGTGCTTGTTTTGATGATTCTATGGTTTTCTTTGAAGAGTTTTTGCCATAGAAAATTTGGAATACAGTAGATATAATGCAAAAATAAAATATGAATGGGTTTGCAACAGTAATTATAGTAGTGATTTGCTTTCTTATACTAACGGATCTCACGAAGGTTTTGTTGAGTTTTGTGTGATTGAAGTTTTCAAGTTTTGGGTGATATTACGATGGATGAAGGAATAAGGATTAGCAAAAGGCTAAGCTTGGGGATGCCCGAGGCACCCCAAGATAATATTAAAGAAGTATCAAGCAACTAAGCTTGGGGATGCCCCCGAGTGGCATCCCCTCTTTCTTGTAACGACCATCGGTATTTTACTTGGAACTATATTTTTATTCGTCACATATTATGAGTTTTGCTTGGAGCGTCTTGTATGATATGAGTCTTTGCTTGTTTTTCTTTTTATTTTTAGTCATGAATCCTTGCTGGACACACCTATTTGAGAGGGCCAAAATTATGCTTTGACTTGTTAGAATTGCTCTCTATGCTTCACTTAAATCTTTATGAGCTATGGAACTGCCCTAGTGCTTCACTTATATCTTTTTGAGCACGGTGTGCTTTAGTATTTTTGAAGAAATGCTCTCATGCTTCACTTAGATTTATTTGAGAGTTAGTAAATTTTTTGAATAAATTCTCTCTTGCTTCACTTAAATTAATTTGAGAGAAAGAAATATGATGCTCATGCTCTTCACTTATATTTGTTTGAGCTTATTAAAAGCCACATATGAAACTAGTTCCAAAGTGATAGGTATCCAAGGAGGATATAATAAAAACTTTCATGAAGATCATTGGACAAAATAAACTTGATTCAGTAATAGTTTTGAGATGTGATGATAGTGATATGTGAGTCATGTTGATGAGTAATTATGCTTTAGTAAGAATATTGGTGTTAAGGTTTGTGATTCCCTATGCAAGCACGAAAGTCAATAGTTATGCAATGAAATTACATCCTACTTGTGGTGCATTATTCGGTGTTAGTTATGCTTAATGCTCTCTTATGAGATTTTTCGTTTCTTGGTTGGATGCTTCTCAATCTTTTGCTAGCCTTCATTTGCACTAAGTATGATCACTACTTGTGCATCCAAAATCCTTTAAACCAGTTTTGCCACATGAGTCCACTATACCTACCTATATGCGGTATTCTTTTGCCATTCTAAGCAAATCTGTATGTGACATCTCTAATTTTCAAAATAAATTTCTCTTTTGTGTGCTCGTACCGCTCATGAAACGGTAGGGGTGGCTAATATATTTCCATGCTAGATGTGTTATTCTCAAGATGAGTGTTTATTCACTTGTCATTGCACGAGAGTACGGCAAAGGTATTAGGGATGCCCAGACCCGAAATGAAAAATGAATTTACTTTATGTTGTCGAATAATAAATTCCTTGGAATGTGTTGGTATGGAAGGCACCCGTGGATACGGTTAGCCATGGAAAGTGAAAGTACGGTTGGAAAAGGAATAAACTTTATTTTCTGTTTGGGAACCGCCTATGATATATCTAGCATGGAAAGTATTGGAAACTACTCGATCGTTTTCGTTGACAGGAAAAGCATGCCAACCAAAATATTTTATCTTTATCTTTTTCGCTTTGAGCTCTGGCACCTCTACAAATCGGTACTTCCCTATGTGAAGGGCCTTTCTTTTACTTTATGCAATTTTTATTTTGAGCCTCCATCTTCTCTTATAAAGCACCAACTAAGGGGCACTATGATCGTACTTGAGCATTGGGTGTAGCTAATATATGAGTGTGTTTCATGAATGGATCAATGATTGAGCGTAATGGGCTAGGGATAACTTGCTTTAGTGTTGATATTTTGAAAGACATGGTTGTGTGTTGATATGCTTGAGTATTAAAGTCCTCATGTCAAAACTAGACTATTGCTTTGAATCGTATAAAAGTCCAAATGTCCATGCTAAAAAGAAAAGAATATGTGATGAACATGTTAGGTAGCATTCCACATCAAAAATTCTGTTTTTATCATTTACCTACTCGAGGACGAGCAGGAATTAGTCGTCGATGGCGCGTGGACCCAGCCGTCTTGCAACCGGGCCGCGGGGAGCCGGGTCGGCCGAAGCCGGACGGGCACGCCGGCCGGATTGCGGGGGAGGCTCTTGCCGACGCCGGTCTCCTGGAGCCGGCTCGTTGCCCAGGTCATCTCCAGCCGTCAGGGCGCGGTTGTGCCGGGTCCGGGTCCTGCCGGAATGAGCCTCGCTGGGGGCGGAGAAGATGTCGTGTTCGGCTGCTCGGGGTCTTTGCTGCGGCGCGAGACGGACCCTGCAGGACGGTCAAGGCGGTCCTGCTGCGCGTTCGCGGCGCCGAGAAGCTCAGTCATGCGCTGGAGGCGCTCCTACAGCTGCTCCATGCCAACAGCGGCCGCCTGCGCGGCGCGCATGTTCTTGACGGGGGTGTCGTAGACGGGCGGGATCGCGCCCAGTGCGCGGCCTATGGCGGCGCCACGGGTCCGCACCTTGGCAACCCGGCTGGGCTCAGCCGCGGCTGGCGTGAAGCCGTACACGGTGTCGCGCTCCCGCTGGACGGACTCCAACCCGCGCTGCGTAGCAGCAAGCGCCGCGGCCTCATCCAGCAGGCGCTTGCGCTCCTCCTCGAGCTGGGCCCGGGCCTTGGCGGCGTTGATGGCGTTGATGTCGGTGGCGATGGGGACGCTGAGGTTCTGTATCGTGGCGCGCAGCGGGTCGGCCGTGCTGGCGCGCTCTGTTGCGGCCTTCTTCGCGGCGCTGGACAAAGTGGAGCCAGAGTCGGTGACAATCACCTCTACCCGGATGCAGAGATCCGCCACATCAGCGGAGAAGTCATCGTCGAGGGGAACAAGTGAGTCGATGACGTCGAGCACCCCGCTGGGGTACCCATCGGGGGGCGCAGCGCGACGAAGGGAGCGTCGGACGAGGCAGTGAAGCCGGTCGGCGCCGCGCCGGGCGCGGGGACCAGGTCGTGCATGCTGAGCTCGCCGGAGTCGATGAAGGGCCCCGTCTGGAACGTGTCTCCGGCCGGCACCTCAAGCCGCCCCATGGTGGGCGCCAACTGTCGTGGTGGGCTCATGACAGATGCCATGGGATGGCTAAAGAGAGGAGAAGGCAAGAGGCAACCGGTGGGCTCCAGACGCGAGGTTGGTACGAGCGAGCGTGAGACGCAAGACGTACCCAGGTAGAGATAACACCCTTAGTCCTGCCGAGTGTGGTTTATATGAGGATGGTACAAGCTTGCTCCTGGAGCTATTTTGGGGAGGAAGGAAGGCAGGCCAGTGCATAGGCTGCTCCTTCTTCGTGTATGTGTGTGAGTGTTCTACTAGTGATCGATCGACCCTTTGCATGGAGGAGCACCGGGGGGTCTTATAGGCTGCCCCCCCCCCCCCGGGGGTTACAATGGTAAAGTTACATGGGCGCGGGGCCGGGATGGCAGTGTGTGGGAGCCGGCAGTGGGGGCCGCCGGATGCGGGTCTCGCCGGGTCCGTCGGGTGCGGGCCGTACCGGGGCCACCGGGCACGGGTACGGCGGACTGCTGAGTACTGTAGGCACGCCGTGCCGGACGTCATGGGACGGCTGCACCGGATTGCTACAGGGTTGCGCCTCCAAGACGCCGCCCGCCTCAGGCGGTGGCTTGGTCGGCAATGGGGGGCGCACTGTAGCCATGATTGTTTGTCGATGGGGGTTTGTCTTGTGGGAACCGGTCGGCATGCGCCAGCCGGCTTGGCCGGGTTGCGCTGGGAAGCAGGCCAGGGGCGAGCCGGATTGAGGGGCGTTGCCAACCCCGATGTTTTTGGAAAGGATCTGGGTTCCATTGCCTGCCCGGGGTCCATCCCCCCGACAGACGTGTGGCCGGAATAGGTTTCTCAGCTTCCACGCGGGTTTAGTGGAGGCGTTTGAATGCGGTGAGGAGACGTGTTCAGCCAGGCGTGCAACGAGCAGGGCCCTCAGCCGGTGCGTCGCTTCAATGGCGGAGCCAGTGAGAGATCGCATCCGCCCTGAGCCACCTTCAATGTGGAGCGGCGCGGTCTACAGTGGTATGAATGCGAGCAGCTGGCGACGTGCGGGAAGCGCGCTCGAGAGGGGGTGGAGTGGTTTTTGGTGGGCCAGGGCAATCAGAAGCGGGCGTGACAGCGGTCCAGACTCCCGCAAAGCCCCCACAATTTTGTCTCCGGTTTTTTTAAAAAGTACGTCCGGACCGCACCGTGGACCGATACAGGCTCGCATTAGATTGTTTCCGTTGTCCGGGCAGCGTGATCCGGATGGACGGGAAGTTTGAGGGTCGACGTTGAAGATGTCCTAAGAGCAACTCAAGCAGACCTCGCAAAACACGCAGACCCGCAAAATTCCGGCGAGTATGCGGGCTCGGCCCAATTTTCCGGCCAGAACATAGTCCGCATACTCGCCCGGCCCGCAAAAATATTTGCCGCAGCCCGCAAACCGCACGCCACGAGCACTATAACTGCGGTTCCGCGACTCGTTTGCGGGTCCAAACCCTATCCCCCCGCCGCCGCGAGCCACCCGATTCCCCTTTCCGCTCTCCACATTTCTCGCCGCCGGCGACCACCCGCCCGCCTCCAGCCGCCATGTGGGGCCGAATGTGGAGCTCCGGATGCGGCTCCGGCCGCAGATCCGGCGGCGTGAGGGACCCGGAGCGCGAGCGGCGCGTCCGGCCGGACGGCGCGAGGAAGCGCGGCGCCCGGAAGTGGACCAACCACGGGATGTCGCCGCCGGCGAGCTTCAACCGCCGCGAGACGGAGGAGTACGACCGCCGGCGCGCGTCCTTCTCCTCCGCGAGGTCTTCCTACGCCGGATCCTCCTCGTCCTCCGGCGCGCGCTTTCTCCCCGTGAAGAGGGAGTGGTCGGAGGACGGGGAGGAGCCGAAGGAGCCGGCGCCGTTCGCCTTCGTCCCCGTGAAGGAGGAGCCCGCTCCGCTCGGCCGCCGCGAAGTCGTCGGGCCCGAGGACTACGTCGCGGACGTCGACGCCGTTGCGGCCGCCATCGCCGAGCGGAGCGTGCGCGAGAAGGCGGAGCGCCAGCGCCACGCCGAGGAGCTCGAAGACCTCGAGTGGCGGCAGGCGGTCGCTGCCAACGAGAAGGCCAAGAAGGCTCGAAGACCTCCATCCGCGCGGAGCAGGCGGCGAAGTACGTCGATCTGTGCAGCTCCGGCGAGGAGGATTAAGCGTCCCTCGGCCTCCACAGCGTCGTCCATTTTGCCGCGACCTCGCCGCCGTCAGATCCGACCCCCTCTAGTACTAGTTAACGTAGCATGTAGTATGATCTATGCTTAATTTGTTGATCATGTAGTATGTATGAACTCTGTAGTATGTGACGTGATAAACTATGTTTGCGCAATTTCTCCCGCGAAAATGTTTTTTCAAATTATGCAGGTTTAGATACGGTATTTGTTCGGCCGCGCTAGTTTTCGACCCGCAAACGCGATCTTCGTAAAACCGCAAACGCGTTTTGCGGGTCGAATTTTTGCGGGGTCTGCTAGAATTGCTCTAAGTCGGAAGCTGGCTTTGCTCCTGCGTCTATTTGATTGGACTTGCAAGAATACTATCATTGTATCCATCTTACAAAATCCTTCCTCGTGTTATATTCCTTTCTACTGTCTTTTACGTATATTACAAGCACAAATTATAGCCTGCCACCGTCCCTGAAGACCATGAAAAGATAAATCTCCTTACATTTTTCTCGGGCGGATGGAGTGACGATTCACTTCAAGAAAAGAAGTAATTAACCAAGAACTTAATCTAGATAAGATCTGTCACACATGTTCCTTTCATCCCAGTGGCTGCGCCCACACAAAATAAACAACAGTGGAACCCAAACAAATATACCAGCCACAATAATTGCGTTACGAATACTTGTCGTGTACCACGTACGAAGGTTGACCCCTACGAGTACGTACTATTCCCGGGAGCTTTTCACCACGAATCTTCTCCTTGCAACTCGATCACATGCATGCACACCTATTCTATCCCGGGGACAGCCGCCGTCCATGTCACTGTCACAATATATATTTTGCTGGTGGATTTGATATGTGGATCGACCGATTTGAAATATGTCTGTACGACCGGTGTGAGTCATGCGCGCGAGACTCCGGCCGTGGGCTGTGCAGCCGGGGGAGGCACAGGTCCAACTACAACTGTCCAAGAGCGCACCTAACATGGGTGTGTCACGAATCACGTTTGATTATTATGCGTGCAATGATATATTTGTTGATTATTAATGCGTGTGTGTACTGGATGGGGGCATTATTTGCAGTAGTGACGATTTGTGGCGAGGGCGGGGGGACATGTCTGGATATATAGGTCTCGGCAGCATGTGGATCCAATGATTGCTGCATCATAACATGCCATGGGATTGGTAACCACTGGCTCACTTTTTACAAGTCTGTCTTTTGGAAACGTTGCCGTATGTAAAACTTTGTGGGTCATCGTACTTTTTTTACAATATAAAGAAAAATTATTCACTCGATCGTCGTATAAGGGCATCTTCGACGGTGGCCCTCAAACCTACCGCATACATCCGAACCACGGAAGTCATCCGTGTCCGTGACTGCGCCCTGCCAGCAGAGGTCGGCGATGACACGGCGTCCAGCACGTCCGTGCCCGCCGTTGAGGTCATCGAGGAGAAGTAGAACACTGGAGGCCGCCGCCGCTTGGGTCCCCTGAAGGCCACCGTCGAAGCGACGCCGGCATGCACAGCCGGTGTCTTGCCCGGTCGCAGGACATCGTCGTCCCCTTCCCCTCCGGCGGAAGCACATCGTGGGGGTTCCACTCTAATGAGCGGCGCTACCATCGTCAACCCCCACCTAGGCTTCATGGATGCGAAGCCCCCAACCCTCTTCGGCTGAAGCACCCCCTTTGCCATTCCGATGAGCGGCGCAACCGGACATAGCGAAGATATAGGGAAAGAACATACCTCCGGTGCTGCCCTTTCGTCCGGTCTGTAGACTAGTCCCTCTGTCCGCGGACGAATGCGGGAGAAAATTTGCGGTTGCCGATGCCCTAAGGTGGTAAAACCATAAGGAAGGTTCAAAAGCCACATCACTTATGCATAACCATAGTTCGTACTTAAGCACGAATAACTTCTCTTTGGATGGAAAAAAACCCGCAGGATAACCATTCGTTGGTGTGGTGGAGTTGTGGGTATCACACGCATAAATTCGTGGAAGTGGACAAATCTGACTCTTTTCAAAAACTTCAACACAACATGAATTAGATCTAAAAATATTTCACAAAATAACTTTTCTTGACGCCTGGGGTTGGGGCGTCAAATGCTAGATACCATGATGCCTAGGCCTGAGGCACCGTGCTAGACAGCATGACATCTTCCGTAGAGGTAGTCGTCGCGCCATCTAGCATGGTGCCCTAGGCCAAGGCGCCCCAGCCCGTGGTGTCGTGCTATCTAGCATGCCGCCCTAACCCATGACGTCATGCAAGGGGAGCAGATTGTTGAAAAAATTCAGACTCGGTTCATTTTGTGCCAAAGATTCAAAAAGGGTCGGATGTGTCCATTTTCACCCCGGTTCATATATACTTTGTGCCACTGAAATCGGATTTATCTTCAGTTTTATTCAGTTCTAAGGTCACGCTTTAGGGAGCCGACACGTGTGTCAAAGCTTGGGTCACTGATCCTTATAATACTACACTTATGCAATGGATTAGTACATAAGTAGGTCAACAGTTTTCTCTTATCAGTGGTACGGTATAGCTAGTTTGAAACGGGAAGCCATATGCAAGAGAATAAAAAGAAATTCAGTCTTTTCAATGTTCCCTTTCATTGCATATTCCGGCTTCCGTGGAAGGAAATCCGCCACACCGGCTCATCAAATTATGCAGGTTATTATATATCCGCCACGCCTGTTGCGCTGGTGCAGATCGAGCTAGTTAAATCAGCAAAACATTTCTCAATAGACAAACCAGATTGATAGGTATTTGTTTCTGATTCACAGAGTGACATTTGCCGGCCCCGGTGGTAGAGAGAGGGGCCCATTTTAATCAACAGATCTGCAAAGTAAGCAACATACTCCCTCTGTAAATAAATATAAAAGCGTTTGGATCACTAAACGCTCTTATATTTCTTTATAGAGGAAGTATGTTGCTAGATTTCAATAAAAGTTGTCTAGTAACAAACCACGAGGGTGAGGGGCATGGCCGGCCAGGCACAGGTGTGAGATCAAGAGTCTAGAACACATGATGAAGAGGATGAACTCAGCTGTTGGAAGGCAGCTTCAGCTTGGCAGGCTGCTGATCCAATCCGCTCCAAATTCTCAAAGAAAACCATAATATATACTCCCTCCGTTCCTAAATATAAGCCTTTTTAAAGATTTCAGTATGGACTACATATGGAGTAAAATGAGTAAATCCACACTCTTAAATGCGTTTATATACATCCGCATCCGTATTGAAGTCTCTAAAAGGGCTTATATTTCAAAACGGGGGGAGCATTTGAGAGCCAAGTTGGGAAAATGGACAAGTGAGCGTGTGTTGGAGCTTCAGACAGAAGAGGAACCCTAACTCAACAGAAGTACACCATAATTCCAACAGATTCTCAAGTCCAATGCTAACTCAACAATCATTTATTTCCACGTAGTAATACACATAAGCCTAGAGAGCACATTTATTCAAGTTCAAAATTGAATGGACGACTCACTCGTACTCAAACAGTCTACAAGACTAGAATTACATCACCAACCGATAGTACATCACAGGACTACAGCGAAACACAATCGCCATACTGGAGAAACCGGAACACCACAGAACAACAACTCTAGATCGCCAGTGTTCTTGCCAACGGCAGCCCCCACGCACCACCGGCATTCATCTCAAACCTTCTGGAAGCGGAACTAACACATCCAACTACACTCATCAACCATTCGGAGGCGTCCGAAAGCAAGTTCTGCCTCGAATAACAGTTGCCTCCAATAACAGAGAAGACCACGAAAAAGTTTTACAAAATAATGGTTGACTCAGATCAGCTATGGTCGGTTACAGCCGAATAGTATCCTTCTATATATGTACTTCAAGAGAAACCGATATCATGCACATTCTGAATTGGATGCGTTGGTATCATCTGATCATTTAAGGACCTTCTTGACTTCCTCAACAAACTGTGCTCTCCTTGAGGGATCCATCTGAACAAGTGAGTGACCAAAGAAAAAGCATTATCATTATTTGTTAAAACACTATATATACATAAGATGGCAACATTTCACTCAACCTCAATAAATTACTTTCAAGAAATAAAACAGCAAGTATGCGTACCTTCTCTAGTAGCATAGAAAGACCCTGTGGCAAGGCTTCTAGATCTGGACTGGAGTCTGCAACATCTGAGAGCAACTGAGATACCCTTTGAGCCCTGAGTTCTTTGATATACTCCTGGTAGTTTTCAGGGTTTTCCCTCCAGGCAACAAAAGCATCGTCATCATCCCATTCAGTGTTTCCTGTTTCAGCTCCCTTAGAGGCCAAGTACCATTTCTGGATCAGCTCGATTGCCGATTGGTGAGAAAACTGCTTGCCACTTACACCTCTAATTTCCTTTGCAAGAACATCCTCGGATATCCTCCTCCGTAATCTCTTGTAGAAGAAAGACCTAGAATCTTCCCAGTCTACAACCTTCTTAATCACACCCTTAGCAGCCATTCTAAGGGAAGTGTCATGCAATTCAGCGAACCGTACCGCAATTTGAGTATACAAAGGCAACAACTGTTTCTTCCGGGCTTCTATGCTCTTCTGAAGGGATTCTGACTCAGATAGACTTCCATTTTCATGCTTTGCTCCCAGGAGTTTTGCCTTCAAATTTATCAATTCTGGGTCAAGCCTGCCCATGCACTCTTGGAGTTCCTCTGACCTGAACTTGATCTCAATCAACCCTTGAGGTTCAAGAACATTGCCCTTTGCAGTCCTCTCAGCATAGAACTCAATGCGATCTGGATTTATCTTGCTATCAATCACGACCCAAGCCCCTCCACGTAGCTCTGCAGCCTTGGGGATATATACAAAGGCAGGCTGATTGTATGTCCTAAGGTTCTCAACAATTGTTGACCCAGCCTGAAGGATTCCTTCAAAAAGATCTCTTTGCCCACCAGAGAAGCCTCTCCAGTTAGCAAGGATGAACAGAGGTAATCCTTCACGGTTGAAGTCCAGCATTGCCTGCGCTGTCTTAGTAGCTGAATCTGGAAACCAGACTTGCCCAGCACGAGGAACAGACCGCTCATGGGAATCAAGCTGACCTGGATCAGCAGGGATGAGCTGCATCATAGTCTGTGTCTCCACAGCTATAACACCCACCGGAATCCCTCCGAGTTTCGCTCTGCCAGTAACTACTGACTTCGCCCATCCTTCAAATGTCTCCACAAAACTGTCTTTGTCGAACATGCCCCCCAACCATTTCCCTTGGCTATCATCAATGCCACTGATGGCTGCACGAGGATCACATGTATTCTCAGGGATGTAAGCAACGGGTCTGTCAGGTGGGTCCAAAGATTTTGTAATAGGAAGAGGTCCACCAATGTTGGCAGGAACATAGCTGAGCCACCTCAATATATTAGATACACCTTCAAGGTCATCTGAAACTGTCAGATGGACAACACCGTTTGTGGCCATAATTTTGGGGCCACCCAACTGCATGTGGGAGCTGTACACTTCCCGGCCAAGAAGCTTGTTCAAGGCAGAAAACCCAGTTAGGATAATGGGCTGGTCAGTACGCTGAATGCACCGTATGCCAAGTCGAGCAAGATATGCTCCTATTCCAACAGTCCTTCCAGTCACAAATGTAAGCGTAAATGTCTCCTCATAGGCCCTAGAATAGGCACTGGCAATAGCAGCACTTCCATGTATGTTCTCCACACCTAGCCCATCCTCCTTCCCTACAACAGAATCAATAACCCACCTAATTTCACCATTATCAAGCTGCATCTTGTGCGCTATAACAGAAGCGCTAATACGAGCATGGTCTTCTTCAGTCAGATAAATATATTGAAACCCACGTTCAGGGCTGCCATCATCAGACCATCCAACACGGAAGCAAGATTTTACTTCATCTGCTATGCCGATCCGAGCACCAGAGTTTGCTGCCAAGTAGATGAGAGGAAGCTTCCTCTCACAAGCTAGGTTGGTAACAGTTTCAAAAAATGCATCTTCCCTTGGACCAAACGATCCAGCTCTAAAAGTAATATCATTTGCGATGACAACAATCTGCCTGCCATTGGGATATTCAGGAGTGGACATGTCCAAGATCCAAGCTACCATACCAATGTCATTGAGCCCAGCAGGACGCTCCATAGGAATTACAGGAGTGCCCCATGACCCGTTCTTGTGAGCAAACACCAGCTCCGTCGCTTTAACATAACATCGGTTAGTGTCACTAGAAATGTTAGACCATGACTTCTGCACTGCAGTTTCAAATGCCTACATTTTTGAGTTCTTGTCAGCTTTTGGACACATAATATCACTAAGAATCTGCTAACACAATAGATACATATATAGAGAAAGAGAGCGAGATACTCACCAACGGAAAATCATAGCAGTATGTAGTTCTGTTATTTCTAGCGGAGCAACGTTTCAGATCAATAACACTCAAAGGCTGATATGGAGTATTCAGTGCAACGCCATGCAAAGGACCAGATGACGATGGAGCAGAGTGGTACACTAGTTTCTGTGATTCTGTATCTTCGACCTCACGGTAGATCTAAAAGCATTAAAAACAGAATGAGCTTCCAAACATAATTAGGTGGAAATGACAACTAAATGACATAATAGTTCTATGAATAAATGCTACAAGTTCAATTTAGTCTGATTGGTTACACACAGAAAAACAAGATGCAAGGGGAAGGAACTTACATCCACAGTGCAGGTGTGACTAGTAACATTGGTTGTTACAACTCTCCAGGTACCACTGGCAGGCCCATCGCTGTCCAACTTAAGTTTCACCTCCCATTGGCATACAGAAAGATGATGCATCCTTGCACCCACAAGTTCATGTATCTGTAGAGCCATTTCTTTCAGAAGCAAGCATGCAGTAGCTTCATCTTGGCCAATATCCACAACTTTGTTCCTGAGTAAGATGAAAAGTTCATTGAAGGCAAAACACAAGAGCAAGACCTATTATGTGCCACCAAATGAACAGTGTGCAGGCTTACCCTGAAACGGGAACAAGATCAAGAAGCTTTTGCTCTTTCAATATGCACAAAAACATATGAGAGTGACCTGTCCTAATCGCGTGAAGCTCCAACTCTTCTATAGCAGTCATCAGCGATCTTAATATGCTGCTCGATGTAAATGAAAGAGATTCCTCAGCTCCTCCCACTTCAACATCACTGATGTTGCCTGATGTGAATTTGTTGGAAGCACCGGGTTGCCTGACAAGAGTTCGGAAAAACACCCTGTGCAACATTTTGGGGTTCTCTGTATTTCTAAGTGTGTATATGTTCCACTGACGATCACGTGACGGTGTATACTTCACCTCATTGTATCCTTTCACTTTCAACTTACCCTGTAACCACAACAGGCTAAATAAATACAAATAGCAAACAGGATAATTAAAGCATATGGACTATGGAGTATCAAACAACACGCAGGCATTTTGATAGTCACATACCAACTCAAGAAGAGCAGAAAGAGGAGGCTCCACATGCCGGAGAACCGGCTCTTCCTCATAACAAAGCTTTTCATCCGACAAGAGGAAGGTATGGCGCATAGGCATGAGTGCTCCATCCCTTTGAACAATGCAACTAATAACCTTCACACCAGCAGCACGGAGATCAGCTGTGACAGTATTTTGTTCCAGTGTCGCAGAAAGTTTGTCTATCCTGACTTGAGCTTGATCGTTATCACCACTGAAAGGAATGAGTTAAATTATTAAATGAATTATTCCACCAAATATTAACAACCAGATACAGCTCATTAGCACTAATATTGCACATGAACATACCTGTCTTCAGTTCCATGCATTTGATTATCAGCACCCAATAAAGCAATATGCATTATGTTACCCTCAGAGCTTGCATAGCGTGATGTACCCTTTAGTGCAGCTCCAATTGCTGCTGATACAGATTCTAACGACTTCACAATAACCATAGCACCCAATCTCTTCTCTGAATGCGCTTCAGCGAATTCCCATAAAGCAATAACACCAGATTCCTGATATTTCAGCTGGATACTATCCTTGACAAGATGAGGCTGAAAATGTTTTTGGTATTAGCCAACTTGAAGAGCAGTAAGATGTAGTAAAATCAAATATTTCCACACCTAGATTCTGCCAGATTTATTTTAAAGAAGCATAAGCATCTTGTTTCAATAGGAACTTTAGTGTATGCTTCCAAGAAATGCAAAGGGAGAGTACAATCAAGTCCAAAAAATGATTTTATGTAATACCTGGTATAATCGAGATATGTACGTCTCGATCACCCTCTGCTGAAGAGTTTGATCACTACAATCAAACAAAGAAACCAGTGCATCTTCAACTGGCAGTGGGGCAGTCACTAAATCTCCCATGATCTCACTAATGGCCGTCCTTTCTTCAGTAAACATCTCAAGTTCTGAAAGGCTCCTTGCAATGCTTGTGCGGAGCTCACTAAGCTTGGTTTGTTCAAGAAGCTCGCTAGCTTTAAGGGCCAACTGCATTTATTATGATGTAAGTAATTCATTAGACTAAGATATCAGAAAAGTATGATTCAAAAGCTTCCATTATTTTAGGCTGCCATTGTCACCTTATAATATCTTTTGTGATTGAGGGAGGAAAAGCGAGTCAACTGATCCTTGTAGGCAGCAGGGTTTGGATAGACCAGTTTCTCCATGAGTGTTAGTATCAGCTTAGTTTTGTTTCTCACACCCTACAACAAAATCGAATTATAAGTAATGAAGACTGCTTCAGTAATCATTTGCACTAAGCCATCAGATCACAAAACATTTACCTGGTGAGACAACACAATGTCTACAACCTTCTGGAGATCTTTACTATGTTGTTGGCGCAGGCGTTCAATCACATCAGACTACAAAACATGACAGTTGAAGGAAACAAATAAGCAGAAAGCGTTTCTAAGGAAACAAGACATAAGCCATTTGCAAACTATTTGCTACCTTTTTTACACCTAAAATCATTAGCTACTTAATTACTGATAGATTATGGTGCAAACTATAATATGTGCATGAACATTAGTTGATAATGTTCTCGTAAATAAAAGGGAAAAAGGAATATCCTTTTAAAACAATGATATCTAGTAGATCTGAGTTTTGAGATGTCAGATAACCTGAATGCCATCACTGAATAGTTCCTCAACCGAGAGATAGTCCTCGAAAAGGGACTTCACAATAAAGTGTGCATGGCTTTCTCTGCCACCCTCATATGACTTCAGTAGGCTCATAAGAGGCTCAACAAGCCTCTCATTTGTAGCAATTTCCTTCTCAGAACCATGTGCAAGATTTTCCTACAAGAAAACATGTTACAAAGAGCAGTAGAAGTTCTAGACAAGGATATCATAAAAGAAACCTAATACTGACCTCGATTATCTCTCTTAGCATCTTGGAAGGGAAATCCTTGCTCTTCCCATGGCCAACATTTAACTTATATTCACTGTATTTACCCTCCAACTGGTTGCATAAAAAGTTGAAACCATTATGGTAGAACACACAAAAAAAATATAAAGATCAATAAGCAAGAACTGGGTTAAAATCAAATGAGAACTTCTGAGCTACAGTGCAAATTGATGAGATGAAGTATCAAATGTTCCAAGCTAAGAAGAATTAAAATGAAATATTTCAAGTTTTGATTACATTATTAGGAAAAGGCAGTTTTAGAAGTTACACAATAAGCTACGGAAAATTACCGGTGATTGGACAATGTAAAATGAAAATTAACAAGATAAAGTGACATGATGCTTATGCAAAGTGATACAACCCTTCTATATCACCAATTAGAAATCCACATGGCAGATTGAAATCTACCCAGACGCTACATATCACGTCTATTATCACATACCTCGCTCTTAAGAAGCCTTGGAAGTCTAGTTGCTAAAACAGACATAAGCTCTTCCCATTGTAGGAAAGGAAGCTCAGGAGCATCTAGACAGGATACCAGATCTTGTACAACCTGAAAAGAAAGCCGGGTATAATGAAAAAGGTAAACAAATGCTGAACAAATAGTTATGATCGGAAAAAATCAAACCAAAACATAAATTGCTGAAAGAGAGAAAAATAGCACAAGGATAAAAACAATCTGTAAAGTAGTGACCATGATTAACATAAGAGAAAGAGCACCCAAATTCAGATTTTCCAAGACAGGCATAATAAACTTCCATAGGTTACAAACAGTTTTGTAGCATAAGGGAGCCAAAGTCAAGGAGGAATTAGGGATCATCCAGAATTCATAACATAAAAAAAAGGTGTTTGAGGAGAACAAGAAACACGTGACAAAAAACCAGAAATATAGGTACTGCAAGGTTCTTGATGTTTACTTTGTTGATCGGGTGATCATATCCTGCAAGGACCATCCGAGCAGCATTCAAGCTTGTGGCACATCTTTTGTGAACTTGGCCAGAAGCAGCAATAGGAAGGCTCATTTCTGGGAAAGATCCGTTAAATGGCTCAGCTCTCTTCACAGCAGAAGGGTCATCAAGATCAAGTCTTGCTATAAGATCACCAGCCTAGACAAAATATATTAAGTTCAGATACTTTACGTGCAATTGTTATGTACAGCAGAAGCAATAGAAACGTTGTGATGTAACCTGCATAGGCTGGCCCTCAGACAACAAAACATTAATGACACCAGCAGCAGGTGACAAGAGGGGCATGCACATCTTCATAACCTCAACTTCCGCATATGGTACATCAGCTTCAACATGAGCACCATCGGCAACCAAGAAACGAAGAAGTTTGCAGGGTGTCTCAGCTAATAACCTTGAAGGATCGTGATCATTCTGCAAGAACGATGTGTCATTTATTTACACGAGGATACAATGTGGCATGATCAAGAATCATTAATTATTAATAGTTCCTTTTTTATCACCAAAAAATTGATGCTGTAACATCATGCCCTAGAAGGTTCATGACATAGGTTATTACAGCTTGATTATAATAAATTCTTGATTGTAAATTTGTAATAAACACAAAGCATTGTGGTCGGTAGTTGCTCAAATTAAGAAACAGAAGTAGCAATATAAAAACTGGAGCCCTATTAATTTTTTTACAGCTATGTAACTTGTCTTTACATCACAACTTCACAAGACATGCCGTTGATAACGCTTATCATTATGACCTGGTTTGTTTGGCTGCTTAGGTAGTCACATTTACGGATTTACCACAATAGCAGCTTGTTGTGACATCAATTAGTCCATAATAATGACTTAATTGTGGTTTCTTATGGCACATGACTAGAAATAAACATCGTAATTAAATTTCTTTAAATGAAAGTGGAAAGAAATGAATGCTAATGAAGCGAATGACGTAAAAAGCCACAAATAGGGCTGGAAAATATCAAATCAAACACCAAGATTAGTTAGAAGGAAAGGAACAAACAGACAATTATTACCTGTAACAAGCATGTCTTTCCATCAATTAGAAGCCGTGTACCACCGGCCTCTTCTTCAGCATAAATTACATGGCTGTTTCCATCCAACTGAAGAAATTACAGCTACTGAATCAGAACTCTTTCACCAGTACTTCACAACATTATATATCATACTTATGGGCAGGTAGAAAAACAAGACAAAATCACCTGCATTAAAAGTCCACCATCACATAATGTTTGGACATTTGCTTCAATAACTGATCCATTCATTCGCAATCTGTAGCTACCCTGTCCGCTCCTTATAGTTTCAATCTGTGACATGGTGTAGATGAGCGTCAACGATAGCCGTTACTTCATTACAACGACTCATTTTTTTAAAGGAATGTAAGACTTACTGTATATTTGCTTTCCTCTATATTCAAAGAAACAGTTGAATGGACAAGGGATATATGCTGCACAAAAGAAATTGTTCAACATTCAACAACATTCATCTTCAAGCAATATCCAGAGTTTAAGCCCATTAAAACACTACCTTCGGTGGAATCTGACCCTTGACGAGATAGCTAACATATTCAGAAACAGTGTCTGTGTTGCTCGTTATTGTTTTCTGCAGCACAAGACAGTGATTTGCATTAAACAACTAATTGTGTTTTTCGCAATTGGTTTGACAAAAGCTGCAGTAAGAGGGGCATAGTTTCTTACATATAGAGCTCCTCCAACCACTGAAATATACCACGGAGGTCTCTCAGCTTGGACTCGCATTGCTATTCTGTTATCCAGCCAGCCAGTATGAATCCTGTTTTCTTTGAAGTCTGAGGCCTGATTTAAAGATACAGAAAATTGAGGCATGGGATTACTTTAAAGGAATGCCAGATGTAAAATGGTTGTATTACATCAAAAGCATATACAGGTGGTATTTCTTACATTCAAGAGATCAACTGTGTAATCAACATTTGAATGAATTTCTCCACGAATTTGAATCTCTTTTAGCGCAAGAGACATGTTGGTTATTGCTGCTGCTCTAGACACTCCATATGCAAAAACATGTCCTGTAATGAAAAGAGTAATCTTCCAAACGTAAGGACCAATACAAATAGCAAAGAGGAATATACACAGGGTCAAATTTTGCATACCAAACTGAGAATCAGCAAATTCATGAATGCCTCCACCGGACTGAAAACAGATAAAAGGGGGGACAAAAATGTGTTCGATTTGGTTAGTACTTGGTCAAAGCCCAAATGGAAAAAATAGTTCAAAAAAAACGCAGCCCAATTTTCTGCCCAACTCAACAATATAACAGTGCAACAGAGCCATGAACAGCTTACCTTAACAGAGAAATAGGCCCAAACATTTGGCTTGCTTTTAAAACTGATCTCCTGAATTATAAGAAAATCAAGATCCGGTCAGTTTACAAATCTAATGTGCTAGAACCATAGACGGCATCATGAAATCTCACCTTTACTTTTCCACCGGTAGGCTTGAATCCGTCATCTGGATCCTCACTGGTTATCCTAACTGCTACACAATGACCCTTTGGCCATTGAGAATCCACTTCATCAAAGTTAAATGGGGTAGCAAGAGCTGCTGTTTTCCTCCAAATGTCATAGCCTCCTCCATTGTCCATTCCATAGAAACGTCTGATCTCTGTATAAGGAGAAAGTTAGGCACAGAAATAACATGGGAAAGTAACTAAAAAACTTACAATAATATAATTATTACCTGGAACCTGCCAAAGGGGTATACCCATTCCAACTGCAACTTGAGCTGCAGGCAAGTTTACTTCAGCTATCCACTCGGTGACTGGATGCTCAACCTGGATGTATGCCATTTAACAATGTAAATAACTGACGACAAAAAACTAAGTCCAGAGGAATGTTCAAAAGAATATACCTGCAACCGTGGATTAAGTTCCAGAAAATAGTATTCACCAGTCTCCATGCTGTAGAGATATTCAACAGTAGCAGCACCAACATAACCCACAGCCTTAGCAAGCCTCCTTGCTGCTTGCTCTAGCTCTTTCACTGTCTCGCGAGGAGCAACAGTAACTGGTCCTTCCTCAATAATCTGGTATAAACAAAAAATGGACGCAATTGGTCCTTTTGATAAACAACTACAAGTATGAAGTAGAACATGTAATACACGTGATGTTTTCAGATCTGGACCAGCGTTACCTTTTGGTGTCGCCGTTGCACACTGCAGTCACGACTGTGAAGCGCAGCTACATTGCCATATTGATCACAAAGCAACTGAACTTCAAGATGTCGACTCTACAAAAGAAAAAAGGGGAGGATTAAAACATAATATACCATATGAGCACATGTTCCAGCATACATTTCTAGCCTGCAAGGAATAACATATGAAGCTTCCAGGCGTATAATATACAACTCGGGAACAACATGCTTGGAAAAAATGCAACTTGCAGAGAAGTCTAACCTGAGATGCAAGTCTCATGATAAATATTGGGGAGCCAGGAACTTCACCTTGCACTTGCTTAAACAGTGCTCTGACATCATCGTCGTTATTAACCTGCAACAGATATTGAGTTAATATGTTGAAAAGGTTAGAGCTAACTCTGGGCATAAAATATCACACAACAACCCACACAATCTTTTGAATATAGTCCAATCAAATGAATGATGTACCTTTCGGATCCCTTTACCACCACCACCCCATGATGCTTTAATCATGGCTGGATACCCAATCATCTGACAACTCGCAAGTGCTTCCTCCGTAGTACTAACACAAGCTTTCCTATACATCTCCGCAGGTATCGAGTCCAAACAAACTTCTAATGGAATTTCCACCTATAATATAGTGTCTTTCTGTTATAAAATGTGTCCAGTACAAAGATCAGACGATGAGTTATCAGAGAATGTGAGATTCACCTGTGATCCACTCCAAGGAAGAGTCGGAACCCCTGCTGCTTGAGCAATGAGAGCTGAACCAACCTTGTCACCTAGTGCGTTCATTGATGATGATGGTGGCCCAAGAAAAACAATTCCGTTTGCATTTAGTGCATCTGGAAGTTCAGGATTCTCAGATGCATGGCCCCAACCAGGCCAAACAGCAGAAACACCGGTTCTCACTGCTATCTGCAACAGCAAAATTGTCATGTCATGCTAAATGAACAACTTGCGCATCAATTGCACATCAACGGGTGAGCAATACTAACCTCCACTATGAGTTGGACATTTGCATAGTTGTTATTGTTTGTTCCACCGGGTACTTCAACAAATTGATCAGCAATTCTAATGTGCTCTGCATTTATCCTCATGTCTTCTGGAGTAGCCATAGCTATCAACTGAATTGCCTTCTCTGACCCAAATGTTTCATTAGCCCATGTTCGGACACTCCGCATGAACTTAGCTGCTGCCATTCCATTGTTCGCAACTAATACACTGTGAATTGGTGTTTTGCCGCCCAATGCCATACAAAATTCGACAACCTTAGACAGCGAAGCATGCCTCCCATTATGTGCTTCATTCAGTATCCCATTCATTTGGTAGGAGCCCCTGGGTTCTTCGGACCCACTAGAGAAAAAAGAACAAAATCATTACGATGGTGACCATAACAATATAACATAACAAACACTTGGCTACTATAAATCGAAAACTTCAAATGAGCTTTCATCCGTCATGCGGGTACGGGTTTCAGATGGTAATTAAATTATTATTTTTAAAATTATAGGCAAAAGGCTTTCTGAAAATGATTCCTAAGTGCACAAAAATACTCCATGCAGTGCAACAGTGATGTGCCTGAGCAAATGCATTGTGTATGGCAACTATAATGTAGTTCAGTAAAAATCTATAAAAATATATCAAATGCAATTCAAAATATCAGCATATGCGAATAATAAAATAAGCATAATCTATAATAATTCTATATTAAACTATACATATTTTTCCTTTTTAAAGAGAGATATGCTAATTCTAATTTTAAAATGCTCAAGTACTTACTGTGAAATATCCACTTCCGGAGCTGATGTGCCCTCCTTTGGGAGGTCAATGATGCCGGCAAGACCTACATCCAGATATGCATTAGAAACTGAGCAACACGATAGCTAAGAAGAAGCACAGGTGTCAATTTACGAATGTTATTGTTCTTCATGCTAGTAAATTATCAGAAAAGGTTTCTAGACATCCTTCTCTTTTAGAAGTATTATATAAGGAAAATGATTCAGTCTTGCATAACTAATATGCTGCTTATATGTATTCTTGCACTTTCATGTTCCTTTCCCTTATAAACCATCATTTTGAACATTAAACATTCCTTCCACTAAAACCATTTAATCAAGAAAAACTGGGCTTTACTCATTACTCATTATATAGAAGAACTACTATTGTATTTGTATCGCATAAAAAAGTGTTAAATATTGCTGCAGTCATTTGCATCTTTAACAAGGTCAATAACCGCCATTCTGTGATCTAGCATTGAGATATCTTACACTAACACCAGCATGCTCTCAGTCAATAAAAGTATCTACACAAGTTTGAGGATGACAACAAAGTGTAGTTTGTAGGAAGGAAATGGTTTTCAGTTTACCTTGGCGAATAGACTGGTTAGGGTCTGACACGCCTCCATCGCCTCCATCCCTTAATGACTGAACACGACGACTTTTCTTCTTGGAGGTTCTAGAAGGGGCAGATGGTTGGAATGCAGCACCGGCTGAATTTACCGGGCGAATAGTGGATAGCGATGGTGTTGTCGAGGCATTAAGGCCGACAATGGGCAAATGTGTGGATCCCATCGTCCTCCCTTTGGACAAACAGCGCAGATGCAGTGTTCTTCAAAGAGACAGTGCCATCAAAGGTGTGTAAACCCCGGGTTTTGAAACCTGACAGAAGCATGTGAATACAAATTATTAGTCCATAGAGACAAGACACAAGTACTTTATGGGCTAATTCATGACCTTCCTCTGCAAGTTTGAACATCCAAGATGCTCTTGACCAAAACAGATAACGTGTGCAATTACTCCTATGACACAGGTACGTAAAACAAGTACCAACGCAAATGATTCTACGCTTTCACAACTAACACATGCAGCCAAAAAGAGAAGATGGCAGGCAAAGTAATAGGGTGGCTAGATCACCAGGTTAGAGAGAGAGGGGGAAAAAACAGCAACTACCATTCCCAGTGCAATACTACTGCTCACAGTGCATTATGACAGCAGGTAGCATCAACACGACCGAAACGATACGCGACTCCCTCACCCAAAGAAGTGGAGACTGAACGGCAGAAAAGGCATGCGTACGGCGGCAAACTGGCTACAACAGTGGACCGCTACCCCTGTATCACCGTGTCGTTGTGCAACCACCCTGGGTCAGCTTGCACTTAGCATGAGCATGTGTCCATGGAAGCACACCGACCCAACCTACAAAATACAGTGGCAGGCACGCACAGGGCAGCTCCGGCGAGCCACACCAGCCATAATTACCGATAATTGACTACTGTGCATACAGTGCGGGAGCCACATTCCATAATTACTCCCTCCATGAGCACTTACGAACACGGAGCATGCCAGCGCAAGCTCCGAAGATCCCAATTCCAAGCTCCGCATAATTTCAAACACCTAGTACAGTAAGTCCCGGGCGGAGCAGAGCAGCGCAGGCGCAGAACCCTTAAACCCTCTCCCCGCCACCCACGAACGAAGCACCCTACGCAGTGCCACAGCTGGGCCCGCTGGAAACAGAGCAACGGCGGAGGAAGGCGGCGGGCGGCCGGGCTCACCTCCGGGAGCTGAGGCGGATCGGGCGGCGGATCTGGCCTGACCTGGGGGGAAGCGACAGGGGGAATGGGGGGAGACGCGAGGGGGGAAAGAGATAAATAGAGGCGCACCTCGGGCGGGGGCGGCGGGGGCGGACGGGCCGACGCGTGCTGGGCGCTGGCGCGTGGCGGAGCGGACGAGGGGCTGGATCTTAGCGGCGGCGGCGGCGCGCACGGTGCCGGAGACGGGGGGAGAGTGGAGCGCTGGCGGGCGGATATCCCGAGGGGGTGAGGGGAGAGGGACGGAGATGGGGGCTGTGCGGCCTAAAATAATAAATTCCCGGCCTTCCTCCCTCTTCGGGGACTCCGCCTCCCCCTGGCGCCCCCGCACGTGACGCCCGTCGCCGCGCCAAGCGGACGGCCCCGATCCGCCCATCCGACGGCTCCCACGCTGCCCCCTGCCCGCCGCGCTGGCCGTGGGGTTTTGGTTTTGGTTTTGGTTTTGATTTTTCCTTTCCTTGTGGGTCGAGGTCGCTCGCTCGCTCTCGCGGCGCGCCTTGGCGTGTCCCTGTTTGGAGGACGGTGGCAGGCAGCCGTGGGGGAGAACGTCATAGGTGGAATGGTGGATGCATGGCGGATTGGAACAGTGTCCTTGTTGGATTAAGGTTTAGTGGTTGGGCGGATCGGACCTGCCCCGACCGTGACATTCCCATTCATTCCTGCGCAACGTCGTCGCCACCGGAGAAAACAGTGTGTGAAACGCGTGTGCCGGTTCTGTCGTCGTCGTCGTCGATGTCGCGGAGGTTCTATTTACGGACACGTCGGTTTTTTGTTGTTTCGCATTCGTGGCATGGGCGGTATTCGATTAAGGTTGAGCGGATCATGACATCGATTTGATATCGCCCTACCGTGCTTCTATAAAATAAATGGTTTCTAGGTTTGAATTGGGAGCCATGAACGGTTTTGTTTGTGTACGCGCTTGAACCCTTTTTTTTTTGGCAGGTCAGGTGCATCTTTGGTTTTTAACTCGTCGATGGTGTTCGATCATCTTGTTAAAAAGGGGTAGGCGATTGTATGTCATCTTTCGTGGTGCATCCTCTGCCCTCCCCCCCCCCCCCCGGCGCGCGCCTTATCCCATCGCAATGGTGTGCTGACATGTGGGCCACATCACCTCCTTCGCAATGATCACATCGACTCTTGATCATGTGGGCACCCTTCATTGTCTCAATCCAATTTCCCTCTCCCCTTTCCACGCAACCCTATGTTTACTCACAATGTGCCGGCAAAACGGCGTTGCCCTGCACCTAGCGCGAAAGCAATGTCGTCGTTGCTCCAACATGAGGGGCACAACAGTTTCTTTCCCCAGATACCCGAGATATGGGCATGAACCTCCTCTCGCCACTTTAATGGATGTTGGTTGCTGCCATGATTGGGTTAGGGTGAACTCATATGGTTCCTCTCTTTTTTTGTCATCGGAGTACATGTGTCCCTTTGTCCTCTTAAGTCTAAGCGCTCCTAATAATGAGTAGAACTATAGAAAAAACCGACATATGTGTTGTTTGTGGCATTGAACGGGAGGACTCTTTGCACGGCGTCTGCAGCTGCCCCATGGCGGGCGCTCTTTGGGATGCTATGAGGGAGTCTTGGCCGATACCGGCGTGAGCGGAGATCAAAAACACCGAGACGGAGTGGTTGCTGCACCTCCTCGCCGGCTACGATGAGACCCAGTGGATGGTCATTCTTATGACATTTTGGCGTGCATGGCACTGCAGAAATGAGGTTACTCGTCACAAGCCGGTGCCCCCCATCAAGGCATCGAGGCGCTTCCTCAACAGCTACATCGAGTCTCTTCTCTGCATCAAACAGTACCCCAAGGAGGACATCGTAAAGGACAAGATGGTGATCCATAATGCAGGTCAGCTACCCAAGGAGAAGAAGAAGGAGAAGCCAGCTGGTGTTCTGGACGCGCAGTGGACGGCGCCGCCGGCAGGATCCGTGAAACTAAATGTGGACGGGTCTTTCGTCCATGGGGAGTCTAATGGAGGGGCGGGTATGGTGCTTTGAGACGATACTGGGTCATCATCTTCTCCTCATGTCGCTACCTTCGTGCATGCTTTTCCCCATTAGAAGTCGAGCTGGCTGCATGCCTTGAAGGAGTGGCCCTGGCACTTGCACACACTAATAAGGTATATGATCGGTTTCTTGATCTTCACTCCTATTTCTCTGCATTTTTGTTTATCCTAAAATAGTTCCTACCCAGCTCGTTTGTACACATGTGTGTCTGTTATTATTCTGGAGGTTAAGTGGGTGAAATAGTTGGTGATGTTTAGTGTGGAAGCCACTCAAAACCGTTGTATATAGTTGAATTTGAGTTTTTTCTTCCAATGATGTGTTCAAATTTATACAATTGGATGTCCAAAAAAATCCTGAGTGATTGTTACATAGAGACAAGATCACTAGAAAGGGACTTTTAGTCAAGTATTAGTGAATCCTAGCCCTTCTATTAGCAGTATACGGATCTGATTACACATATGTGTGAAACAAAATTGAAATAGTCAGGTGTGGTATTGTTCTCTTCTGTTTTTCATTGGGCTTAGGATGGCTTACTCAGGTGTGGTATTGTTCTCTTTTGTTTTTCATTGGGTTTAGGATGGTTTTACATCTTTAGTTCAAAACCTTCTGTCCGGTAGGTGTTCTCCGCAAATTTATTACAACCAATTGTCATAGCTTGCTATGGTTGGCTTCCTAAATTGCTTGCTCGTAATGGATTAATATGTCATTTTGTGAGTGTGTGTGCTTGTTTAAAATTGATTCTCTGGTTGCCGCTTTTCTTTTGAGCAGGCTACTTGAATTTTAGGTGACCTGACGGGGCCCACAACATCGATGTTGCATTCATGAATCTCTCATACACAGGTAAGAAATATTCTTACTCTCATAAAATCATTTTAGTGCATGATGGAGGTTTGCTCAAGTCCTTTCTATTTATGTTGGTTAGAAACTATTTTCCATTCTTGGGTATTCACAGGAATTTAGGGAATATTTGTTGTCAATGACTTTCTTGGGATACCACACTCCAAAGCTGATTTCAGGATCAAGTGAAGGTGGAGCGGCATGTTCAAACTTGCATATCATGGCCCAACCGGCTCTCGCTCAATCCGACATTGTTTACTCTTGTTAGGTTTGCCTTTGTTTTTTTGTTTTTCAATTTTGCTTCTTTTGTACTTCTTTGTTTTCTTATATGTTTTTTCACAACTCTTGGCAGCAATACCTCGCGCGAATATATATTTTAGAGTTAATGAAAATCTCAGTTACTCTTGGTTCACTGCAATATAGCAAGTATGTCTTTAAGATAGAAGTTTAGCTAACATTTCAGTTCATTTTACTGCAGGTCTACTAACACTCTTGATCCTCATAGGATCATGGATGTTGCTTCGGATAAGGCCAATTAAAGAAATTATAGGCCCTGTTATTCAAAGAAGCGTTACAATAGCTACCCGAACTACTAAGGAGTTTACTCTTAAGGTGAATGCCATGGACTATTTCCCTAGTTGTACATGCTCATTAGCCATTTTTCTTGCTGTAGTTGAAAAGTTTATAACATGCTGGCATATTATCCCTGTAGGATTTGGCAATATAATTTGATGATAGTGTGGTATCTCAAGCTGCACATTTGATGGTTGGCATGCTAGTTGCGAGTCTAGCTCGTGTAACTTCCAAGGTATTTTTTCATAAGTCTCTTAGATGTACTTTTACAGTTGTATTTACAGTCCCGACACATTTATTATTAGAGTCATTTAGGTTTAGATTTGATGTATGATGCTATATTCAATTGTCATGTATTCTGCTGCAGGAGCCTCGTTGTGTTGTTTTGTCATCTCATCATCGAAGTCTCATTTAGAACTTGAACAAGTGAAACTGCCGAGCAGATTGTTCATATACTGATAAATGGCAATCTAGATCTTGGATGTGTGCTAATAGAGACTGTTGCAACACACAAGGTATCTCTTCACGTTTTATTTGTTTCGCTTATATACCTAGCAATCGTTATGGTGGGAAGTACCCAATGGTATAGTGTTGCTTCACTTACTATGTTGGCAGCCATTTCTGGATTTTTTAACTTTGCTGCCAAAGGTATAGTAAGCATTAGATGTACACATTATAGCAGAAATATGGAATATCTATTAAAGCGTCACAATATTTTTGAGAATCTTGCAGGCTTTTGAGATGGTCGATGTAGAAATCAAGCAGCCTTTTCCTTATAACTTGTTGTCGTCCATTTCCAATTTGACGTCAGTTGTCACTGAACAGCGTGTTGCCTAGGTGCTAATCTTGGGAAAACTAATCATGGGAAACATCTCTTTGAATATCAGTAGAAACCTGGTCAATTTTTTAGATTGATGTTTCCTATTGCTCATTAATATAGGTTGCTTTGCCTCTGTCTGTGGTCTCTTTTTTCTCATGTGATTGAAACTAAGCTATATGGAGCATATTTATTATTGCCTTCTTTGCTACTTTTGGATTTGTCACCTGAATAATTAGAGTTGATAGCCTGTTATGATTTCTTACTAATAACATTGCCAAATTCCCCCCATGCAGAGTAGCTTTTAGAGTGGTCAAAGAGACTGAATTCACTATTGTGTGTTGAATTAATTTAGCTCTGTTTCGGTGACCAGAAAATAGTACTACTATAGATATCTTATTAGGGGTTGGAACAAGGCATGTACGGATTGTTCCTTTTCAATTACTAGCAAAAGAGCCCGTGCGTTGCAACGGGAGAGAAAACATAACACACGCTTTTAACCCAACAACCATCACTCAAGACCACAATAGGTCCATCTCCTTTATTTTTACGAGGCATCATATTTGTGTTGCCGCTTATCCTCCTTCTCACCCTCGCCGACAATGGCCTCGGTGTTCACACAAAACAACAAAAAACGTGTTTGAATATGGTTAATCCTAAGGCATCTCTCTCTCCCTCTCTCCTCCCTCTCCCTCTCTCTCTCTCTCTCTCTCGCTTTCTCTCACTCTCGCGGTGAAAAATCTGTTGTTTTCGCCTGCGACATTTTTCAAAGGTATGCATGTGTAGTTATCGATGTTTTCTTTTCCCTATATGGTTATAGTGGGGTGTTTATTTGCAATCTGGATCGCCGCCGGTACGAAACAAAAACGGATCTTGCGCTATAAATTATAAGTTTGCTTCCAAAACAATATTTTAAAATATTTAACAGGTAAAATTAACATCATATTTAGATTTCACACATTTTTCTAATAAATTTTCATACATAATATGTTAAAATCGAAGTTACGGTTTAAAAGATACGGATAATTTAGAAAATCATTTGTTTGATTTAAATATATTCCAAAATAATATTTTAAATTATTTAACAGGTAAAAATAATCTCATATTCATATTCTACATATTTTTTAATCAAATTTCATACATAACATGTTCAAATCGGAGTTACGGTTTAAAAGATATGGATGATTTTAGAAAGCATTTGTTTGACTTAAATATGATCCGCGGATGAATTACCTAAAACATCAAGGGGGGTTTCGAAAAATGTAAAATAACGGTTCGGGTCTGACTTAAATCTGGACCGCGAGTTGATTTCAAGAAAACACAGGGACTTTTGTGTAAAATATGAAAAAACGATTCGTTTTAATTTAAAACAGGACTGCGGGTTGAATTCTCTAAAATAGAAGGACTTTTCTGAAAAATGCCATGACGGACGACCAGAAACCCAATTTGCTTTATTATTAGGTAAAGATATGAGTTTCGTGAATCTTTTCCCCTATGTGTTTTCTATAGGCTTACAAGATGGAGTGCTAACCAGAAGGGTAACAAGGTGGAGTGGCATAGAAACAAGTTCAAGACTTGGATCTAGTCTAGTGAAACAAAGGACAACAAGGTGAGCTCTAATCTAACCCTGTGCAACTGTGACATAGTTTTGATTTTAGGTATACTTGCACAGAAGGGCTATATGTGCCCTCTTTGCTGTCATGATGTGTCTGGTTCTCTCAGTACGTCCTCGTCTTGGTTTTGCTTTGTCATCCTCGTGTTTTGTTCAATCCATGCGTACATGTATGCTCATGTCTCTGTTCTCTTGAGCAATTGTGTGTCGGCCACTAAACAATGTCACATTTATATAGTTGCTTGCTACAATTTTGGAAGTCCTTCACAGCTCACAAGTTCTTTCTGAATATGTATGCCAACATGCAAAACAGGATATAGTGGAGAAGGTTTGTTAAATTGTTAAGAGGTAACTTGCTGTTTCTGAAGGCACTGAAGTTTGCGGTAGCACCAACTTATCTGACCTTGGAGCTGATTCACTGGACATGGTAAATACCAACAATAATTATCGATGTCATGCATCACTACTACAGGATGCTGCTAACGCGACACTACGATCAGAGACCCTTCGAGAAACTGTGTGCGATGCCATAATCGCAAATGGTGTTGTATGAAAACCGTCAGAAATGTGTAAAACGTTTGCGACGACGGATGCATCAAACACGGTTCAGGTTTTAGTTGCGTGTGTGATGAAGGGCATACGGTTCAGTTCAATGAACTGTTTGCGATGAGGAGGAACAAAACAAATGGGCAGCCAGATGGAGGCGTGTGCGATACACAGCATACGGTTCACTCGGATGAACTGTTTGTGATTAGGCAACACAAAAGAAACGGTCAGCCAGATCAAAGGTGTGTGCGATATACGGCATGCGGTTCACTCGGATGAACTATTTGCGTTGAGACATGAGAACAGAAATGGTTCAACTTAACAAGATATGTGTGATACGCGGCAAACAGGTCTGTAACCAGAAATGTGTCCGGAGACCGATAAGAACACAGATGGTTGCTGCTAATAAGACGTGTGTGTTGTGCGATGGGATTGCATACAGAACAACAACATATATATATATACATACACTTATAAGAACATGCTTGCATAACCAAATTAAACATCCACTTACATAGGTGGCTACTACAACCATGACATTTGCACACACCAAAGTAAACTATTACATGCATAATTACATAGGTGGCTACTACACATATGACATTTCGACACACACCAATAAAGTAAACTATATACTACATGCATGATTAACTAGCATAAACGATCATCTGATCATCATCTACTTCTTGTGACGCTTGCTCTTATTGTGGCTCGATCCGGGCTCGTCGATTTGGGTAACAAGGCACTTCCTCATGTCAACAATCCGCCTGTGCATCTCGTAGCATGTGTACACGCTCTTGGCCGCGAACCTGAGGTGAGGTTCATCCAGTTGCCGCATCCAGGCCTTGTGCCAGGATACGGGACTTGTTCTCTGGGCATCCTGCTTCATCTTTTCGTAGTAGGGGTCGATGATGGCCGAGGCGAGTTCGACCACGGAGTCCTGCTTCGTGCTGCCCCAGACCCTGTAGTGGTCACGGATTTCGACAAGGTTCTTGCAGGCCAAGCCCGTAACACTGAGCGCTTTTACATCGTCTTTGGTATCCACCATGGCGAACTTGTAATCAGTGCTGTTGACAAACCTGTTGAAACGGTCGCAAGGCTCTATGGCCATGCAGTAGTGGTAGATGAGGACATGATGGCGCACGCACAACTAGGCGACGACAACCTTCTGATCTATGCCGGGACGATCGGCGGTGTACTGGAGGTCGATGCCGACCACCTTGTACTTGTCTCCAGCAAGCAACTACTCAACGCTGTTGATGTAGTCGTCCACCACGGTCGGGTCGATGGTGTACACCACCGAGAGATCCGTCTCCCTCGCGTGGGTCTCCACTCTATGCTCGCCGAACTCCATTGGAGCGCCGCCGGACATCCCCTCTCTATGTGTCGTCGTGGGTGTGCTTGTTGTGTTGTGGGGTGCGATCGAAAGGTTGAAGAGACTAAGGTTATAATGGCCGCGGGAATTAAAGGGGAAGCCGGACGGCCAGGAATATTGGCAGGCCCTGATGGCAGTTCTAATTTGTAGCGCGTAACTCCATCGTGCCGCATGTAACTGCATCGCGTGGCAACGCGCGCGGCGCAACCACATGCATATGGGGCCCCCGACGTGATCGTGCGCACGCCCAACCGCTGGCAGAGCGCTGCACGGTCGCCTCAAGGAAAAGTTGTCCACAAGCCGAGCGCGCCGATGGACGCGAGCAGAGCGCGCCAATGGACGCGACAGAGCGCGTCGCGGCTCCTAACGGTGAGCACAGCGTGCTGCGGCGCCTAACGGCGAGCAGAGCTTGCCGAGGGACGCGAGCAGAGGACGGCACAGTGATACGTGGCAAATAAGACGAACTGTGCGAGCGATGTCGGAGACATCAAGCACGAATCATATTAGAGTTGCGTGTGCGATACGTGGCAGACAGTTGATCCATCAGAGCTGTTTGTGATGGAATAAGCCGTGTGTGTTGCGGGCAAACGCCTGCTGGTGTATAACCTTAAATTTAACCAAAAAAGTGTTAATGCATGTTACAAAAATTGTATAGCTAGAAACTATGTTCAAATACGACTCCAATGATATAATCTATGGTGACATGCATTCGTATTTTATTAGTTAAATCCTACCCAGGACGGGGTATAGTAGGAAATTAAATCGCAAACGTTTTTTATTAACTATATGTGTATGTGTCCTCTCGTCCTCCTCTCGCACGTTTTTTCACCTCGCTGCCGCAGACGGCTTACAACGCAAGCTTGCGCTGTTGGGTAACGTAGCAATAATTCAAAAAATTTCTACGTGTCACCAAGATCAATCTAGGAGATGCTAGCAACGGAGAGAGAGGGAGTGCATCTTCATACCCTTGAAGATCGCTAAGCGGAAGCGTTACAAGAACGCGGTTGATGGAGTCGTACTCGCGGCGATTCAAATTGCGGAAGATCCGATCTAGCGCCGAACGGACGGCGCCTCCGCGTTCAACACACGTACATCCCGGGGACGTCTCCTCCTTCTTGATCCAGCAAGGGGAGAGGAGAAGTTGAGGGAGAACTCCAACAACACGACGGCGTGGTGGCGATGGAGCTCGTGGTTCTCCGGCAGAGCTTCGCTAAGCACTACAGAGGAGGAGGAGTTGGAGGAGGAGAGGGCTGCGCCAGGCAAGGGGTGCGGCTGCCCTCTCTCTCCCTCACTATATATAGGGGGAAGGGGAGAGGGGGCCGGCCCCTCTAGATGGATCTAGAGGAGGAGGCGGTGGCCAGGGGAAACCCTAGATGGGTTTGGGCGCCCCCACCCCCTAGGAAACTTGCCCCCCAAGCCGGGAGGGGCGGCTACCCTAGGGGTGGCGCCCCCACCTCTCCTGGTTACATGAGAGGGGTTGGGAGGGGCACACAGCCCCTTAGTGGGCTGGTTTGCCCCTTCCCCTTGGCCCATAAGGCCCCCCAACGCTTGCCGGGGCCTCCGAAACCCCTTTCGAACATGCTGGCCATAGCCTGGTACCCCCGGAACAATTCCGGACTCCAATACCCTTCGTCCAATATATCGATCTTCACCTCTGGACCATTCTGGAGCTCCTCTCATGTCCGGGATCTCATCCAGGACTCCGAACAACCTTCGGTAACCACATACTATTTCCCATAACAACTCTAGCGTCACCGAACCTTAAGTGTGTAGACCCTACGGGTTCGGGAACCATGCAGACATGACCGAGACACCTCTTCGGCCAATAACCAATAGCGGGATCTGGATACCCATATTGGCTCGCACATGTTCCACGATGATCTCATCGGATGAACCACGATGTCGGGGATTCAATCAATCCCGTATACAATTCCCTTTGTCCATCGGTATGTTACTTGCCCGAGATTCAATTGTCGGTATCCCCATACCTCGTTCAATCTCGTTACCGGCAAGTCTCTTTACTCGTTCCGTAACGCATGATCCCGTGGCTAACTCATTAGTCACATTGAGCTCATTATGATGATGCATTACCGAGTGGGCCCAGAGATACCTCTCCGTCATACGGAGTGACAAATCCCAGTCTCGATTCGTACCAACCCAACACACACTTTCGGAGATACCTGTAGTGCACCTTTATAGCCACCCAGTTACGTTGTGACGTTTGGTACACCCAAAGCATTCCTACGGCATCTGGGAGTTGCACAATCTCATGGTCTAAGGAAACGATACTTGACATTAGAAAAGCTCTAGCAAATGAACTACACGATCTTGTGCTATGCTTAGGATTGGGTCTTGTCCATCACATCATTCTCCTAATGATGTGATCCCGTTATCAATGACATCCCATGTCCATGGTCAGGAAACCATAACCATCTATTGATCAACGAGCTAGTCAACTAGAGGCTCACTAGGGACATGTTGTGGTCTATGTATTCACACATGTATTACGGTTTCCAGTCAATACAATTATAGCATGAACAATAGACAATTATCATGAACAAGGAAATACAATAATAACCATTTTATTATTGCCTCTAGGGCATATTTCCAACATGCGCAGCGCGCGGGGGCGTTCTTTTGGCCAAACGGTGGCGCCAATGAATCGTCGGTGAGCCCGTTCTCGTGCAAGCTTCCGGCCTGACTCGATGAAATCCCCCAAAATCCCAATGCTTACCGGCCTGCTATAAAAACCCTCACGGCCGACGAGTCATGCGTCGCATTTTCCCCTCCCTCCCTGTAGCTTATCTCGTCTGCTTCTCCCACAATGGCCAATGGCACCGGTCCGTCGTCGTCGCTTAGCCACTCCTTCGTCATCAGAGGACAGCTTCGGCTGGGAGGCTACACCGCGACGGCGGCGCAGTCCCCGGCGTAGTGTAGTGCGCGTGGCGTCCCTGTTGGGTGTGCGCGGAACACCCACCACACGCTCTGCCGTCACTGCCCGTCGGCAGCTGTTGCCGGCCGCCGTTGCCGCCACACCGCCGTCGAAAGCCAGGGCCATCTCCCGCTCCGCCGCCGCGGCCCGAAGGAGGGAGGTGGCCGTCGTGGCCGCCACCCCACTACCGGCCACCGTGGCCATCACCCGCTCCGCCACCGCTGCTCGAAGGCGGGAGGCGGTGGTCGTGGCCGCCACCCCATCGCCGGCCACCGTGGCCGCCAGCCCACCATCGACCGCCGGGATCATCACCCGCTCCGCCACTGCCGCCCGAAGGAGGGAGGCGGAGGTGGAGGACCGCACGTGCGTCAGCGACCTTGCGCGCTACATCGAATTCCTGCGGGAGGAGGAGGAGCGCCTCGTCGAGCACGCAAAGAGCCTTACCGCAGCCGTGGCCGCAGCACACACCGACGCAGAGGCGAGGAATCAGGAGATCTACGAGGAGAACCACCGCTTCGAGAGGGATCGTCTGGAGCGGCAGTGGGCGTTCGAGCTGGAGACCTTCGATGTCCGTGCAAAAGCGGCAGGCACCGTATTGCATTTCTCCGGCTCGTCGGTAGGCTCCTCCTCCTCCTCTACCTCTCACTGAGCGCGCTCGGCAGAGGAGAGGCCGCCGGAAGTAGCAAAAAGCCCCTCCGTGGAGTAGTATTTAGGGGCTATTTTGTTCAGTTCATCTGACTAGATGTGTGGTCGAACTGTACAACGTACTTAAATTGGCTAGTATATATAGTTGAACTAGCTATTTAGGTACATGGTTGGCAACAATTGGGGAGAAGTTTGGTCGTTTCAGTTGTCGAGTTGAACTGTTTGTATAAATTAAGAACGACTGCTTAATCTATGAATGAAAACTATGCTTAATTACTGAATTTTAGTTGCAAAAATTACGTAGTGCTAATGATTTCTAGCTGCATATTTTGAAAAATCGCAGTGTTACAAGGGTTGACAAATGGCAACGTTACTAGATCAACAAATGTAAATCTTTCCAGTTTGACAAATGGCAACATACCAAATATGATAGATGCAAATCTTATCGAATTATTTGTACGTGGTTGCACACGGGTCATCCAGAACAACCGTTTGCGTTGAAGGGATGCACAAAGCATGCGCTGCTCTCACTTTGCATACGAGTGTTCTATCTAAATCGTTTGCGATCAAGAGCTGCAGAAATCCTGCTCGGCACATTTTAGTCAAGGTCAAGCAGCTGTCCGCACGACACCTCCTACAGCCATTAAAACCAAGACACGTGGCGTCACGTGAATGGTTAACAGAATTTTGGATTTACTTGAATTTTTAAAAACCAGGCATCTCAATGTTTTGCTGGCAATCAATGGTGCCCTGGTGTTTGAAATTCATGCCCATTTCTTGCATGGACCTAAGCATGCACCCAAGGACACAGATTTGATTTTTCAACCAATTTATATGCACTGGAGCATGTGCATGTGGTTCAAATTTGAATATGCACATAAATGCATTGAAAACTCAGTTAATGCATAAAAATGTCCAAACGAACCCCGAAAAATCACAAAAGTTCACACAACACTCCTGTTGTTCTATGTTGACACGAGAAAAAAATTGAAAGCAATAAGAGGCAATGGATATCGTTTCGTCCCCAAAGGTGGGACGTTCCCTACCCAAAACCATCATGCTTGTTGTGAGAAGCTCTGGTTTGTGAGAAGCATATACCCAAACCTGCCCCAAATGGGACAAAATTTGTACCACGGCATGTTGATGCTGCTCCATGATAGCATGCCAAGTTTCATGAATTTCAGACGAGTTTTGGATTTACTAGAATTTTAAAACCAGGCATCTCAATGTTTTGCCGGCAATCAATGGTGCCCTGGTGTTTGAAATTCATTCCCATTTCTTGCATGGCCTAAGCATGCACCCAAGGACACATATTTGATTTTTCAACCCATTTATATGCATTGGAGCATGTGCATGTAGTTCAAATTTGAATTATGCACATAAATGTATTGAAAACTCAGTTAATGCATAAAAATGTCCAAACGAACCCCGAAAAATCACAAAAATTCTGACAACACTCTAGTTGTTCTACGTTGACACGAGAAAAAAATTTGAAAGCAATAAGAGGCAATGGATATCGTTTCGTCCCCAAAGGTGGGATGTTCCCTACTGTTGGGGATATGACTATCAGGCATGGCCCACCAGGAGGGGCCGGGTCATCCTTATGACGATTCATCTCCATGAAGCCCAAGAGCGTAATGGCGGTTCATAGATAGGCTGAGTAGAGGGCCCAAGCCCAAAGGCGGCTTAAGGCCCACGGTTATAAACGGCCATGTATGTATGACTTGTATTGTAAGGCATATGTAATTGGTCTCCGAGCCGGACACGTATATGAGCCGGCCGAGACTCTGTAGACCGCAGGGCATCAACCCGTGTATATAAGGGGACGACCCGGCGGCAGCTTAGGACAAGAAACAACAGATCGAGAGCCAGGTTAAGTGTATTCGCTTCCTGGTCATCGAAACCCTAGCAATATCACCTCAAACTGGATTAGGCCTTTACCTTCACCGCAAGGGGCCGAACCAGTATAAACTCCTAGTGTCCTTTGTCCTGTTTTAACCCCTTTAAGCTAACTTCGTTGCGATGGCTCCACGACTAAGCCCTCACACTAGGACATCTGCCGTGACAATTGCACGACAGTTGGCGCCCACCGTGGGGTTATCGCACGATGATTTCAGGTTCTTAGAGGGTAACTTCGAAGGGCTCAAGGGATACGCGGTGGGACGGATGACCAAGAGTCATCGCGGTAAGCTCTACATCGACGATGCAGGCTGGGGCCCCGAGGCCGGCTCAATTGAGTACTGGTATCGGGTCCCCTTAGGCGGAATTCACGTTTTCATTAGCAAAATCGGCGAGCCGGGCCCTGAGCCGGACATCTGCACCGACGTCATAGAGACGGCTCAGCGTGCGAGACCCGCCCGAGTTCAGCCCGCCATGAAACGTGCCTTCATGGGATTCATCCATGGAGCGGAATCTGAGGATAGATCGGTGTCTGGCGGTGAGACGATCGTTTACTCTGATGGTGAATCGTCCACCGGCAAGACTGAGTCATTGTACCAACTGCAAGACGGCCGGCTTGGGGGCTGTTCCGATGGCCACAGTGTTCCGGACCCCTGTGGGCCGCCGAACCGGGTCGCGATCTTCATGGCAAGTACGTAGCCGATGCAGCACTCATCGACTGCAGCAGCACTGATTTCTGGGTCAGCAGCGGTGACGACAGCCGGGACAGGAGGCCTGTGCGTCCGCCGGCTGAGGCCTTAACTGATTTGCTGGATAAGCTGACAGCGTTGTTGACAACGGTGCTTAACCCGGTGGATCAGGATCAGCACAATGCGGCAGTTGCGAAATTGCGTGATGAGATAGCACAGGCCAAGGAGGAGCTGAACGCAGAAAACGCGAGGATGCCTGAGGAGATGAACTTAAGCCGGGTAAGGTGTTTTGGCAACTCAGACTTGGTGGCTCAGCAAGTCTCTGGTACTTGGGATTCAAAGGATCCACTCATGGCGGCTTATCGACAAGACGTGGATATTATTGCTGGTCACTTCAAAGGTTATCAGGTCGAGCATGTCGATCGGCGCAAAAATGAAGCGGCGGACGCCTTAAGCCGGTTGGGTTCTCAACATAAACCGGTGCCACCCAATGTCTTTCTTGACGTTTTGCATAACCCGTCGGTCAAGTTACCTACAGAGGAGGATTTGGCTATTCCTGACCCGGAGGCACAGTTGGTGGCGGCTCTTCATGTTATCCCTGATTGGACAGTCCCATATTTGGCATATATGACCCCGGGCGAGTTACCTGAGGATGAAACTTTGGCCAGGCAGATAACCCGGCGGTCCAAGTCAATGACTATTGTCAATGGGGAGTTACATCATTGCAGTGTCACAGGGGCGTTTCAGCGTTGCGTTTCTCCTGAAGAAGGCTGTGAGATTCTGCGTGAGATCCACGAAGGAGATTTTGGTCATCATGCCGGCTCTAAATCCCTGGTGGCCAAGGCTTTTCGTCACGGGTTTTATTTGCTGACGGCTCATGCTGATGCTGAGGACTTGGTCAAAACATGTGACGGTTGTCAGAAGTTTTCACGTTGAGCTCATGTTCCGGCTCAGGAGCTGAGGATGATCCCAATCACTTGGCCGTTTGCAACATGGGGGCTTGACATGGTTGGACCTTTCAATAGGTCCAAGGATAAGAAGACCCACCTCTTGGTGGCGATTGATAAGTTCACTAAGTGGGTCAAGGCAGAGCCAGTCAGCAAGTGTACGCAGCCACGACGGTTCAATTCATGAGGAAGGTGATCTTCCGCTTTGGTTTTCTACATAGCATTATAACGGATAATGGCACTAATCTCTCCAAGGGTGCTATGAAAGAATTTTGTCAACGTGAGCATATCCGGCTCGATATATCGTCAGTGGCTCACCCCCAATCTAATGGCCAAGCGGAGAGAGCCAATCAAGAGATCTTGAGAGGCATCAAACCCCGGCTTATGGTTCCTTTGCAGCGAACGCCGGGTTGTTGGGTGGAGGAGTTACCTTCTGTGTTATGGAGCATTAATACAACCCCCAACTGGTCTACAGGTTATACACCTTTTTTCATGGTCTACGAAGCAGAGGCGGTTCTCCCTAGTGACATCTGTCACGACTCGCCTCATGTGGCGGCTTATGTTGAAGTTGACAATGAAAAAGCACGTCAGGAAGCACTTGACTTGTTAGATGAGGAGCGTGACATCACACCAGCTCGTTCGGCGATTTGCCAGCAAGATCTGTGTCGTTACCACAGCCGCCGGGTTAAAACCAGAACTTTTTAAGAAGGCGATCTAGTGCTCCGGCTCATCCAGGATCAGACTGATATGCACAAGTTATCCCCACCTTGGGAAGGACCCTTTGTGGTCAGCAAGAATCTGAACAACGGGTCATACTACCTTATCGATGTTCGCGAGCACAAAGACTCACGTAAGTCGGAGGAGGAGACCCACCGGCCGTGGAATATTGCTCACCTTCGGCCTTATTACACCTGAGCCACAGGCTCTTCTGATGTACATATTTTGACAAAGTGTATATATTACGATCAATATAATAAACCGGCATCCCTGCTAAAGCGGGGCCTCTGTCGTTTTTCTTACTGAGTGTTTGGTTACTTGGGGGCTTCTGCTTTATAGAGCAAAGTTATGATTACCCTTTGATCCGACTTATGGGCCACACAAAAAACTTGGGGGCTTGCGACCCAGGTTAAAGGGACCAAAGAGAGTCTGTTGCAAAAGCACCACTCAAACATAGGTACCCATTGAGCATAGCTCAGAAAAATTACTTGGGAGCTCTTTTTGTTCTAAAGAACAAGAGTTGCTATAACCCTTCTAATAGGCTTAAAAGCCAGGCTTGGAAGCCAGGTGTATTCACCTAAAACCCCGGGTTATCCTGCCTGTATGCCAGATGCTTCTCCATCAGGTACTCCTGATTGACCCGACGAACTCTTAACAGTCAATCTTCTCAACAAGACCCTGAACTTGTTAAGGTTAAAATGCCGGTCTGTCATGTGAGGGCACGGCTTACGGATAGCAAGGAGAAGCTCAGGCTGATAAAGCCGCCTTCCTTGAAACTTGGATAAATCGGCCTGTGATGCATGATGCTACTCTGACCCCGCATACTCCTGATAAGTCTATCTTTAAATAAGAACTGAACTTATCTGGGTTAAAATGTCGATTGGGTAATGTGAGTGCCGGCTCACAGAAAGCGTGTACCTTCCAGTGGCTAATGCTAGTTTCATTGAAGAAGATATTTTGGCTTGGCGGCCTATGAAAGCCTTGGATTTTTCTGTTGATTTGATTTTAATGTCTTTTTGCGATTTTTCTCTTGTGACATAGTAATACATGGTTGAAAACCAATATGGCTTATAATGCCTTATGAGTCGTATATGACATTAATCGGTGTTCATTAACCCGGCCTGGCTTTTGACTGTAAGTCGCCAGTATGACATAAAATAGTATCCGGTGTTTATTGACCCGACTTGGCTATATACATAAGCCGGCAACATATGATGATTACCAATGCTCAAGTTTTGGGTTATCGCCCTTATTCTATTGGTTTGGTAAACCAACAATGTGATCAAATATCACAGGTATGACATATTTTGTTATAATTAAGCCAGTCCTGATTATAGGAGTGTTTATGTATTGGGCATTATGACCCGTCCTGCGGTAAACCGTGGGACACTTGTGATCTATTTTTGCATACAGGAACAGATTCAAAAGCTGCTATTATAAACATCAGTGGCAGATAGTCAATTGGCAGTCATATGCAACGCGGAACGTGCACGATGGCATGGCAGATTCAACGTTTCACTATCCTATTACATGCCTCCATGGGCCAAATAAGATAAAAGTGTTTTTTCAAAAGCTCAAGTTTAGAGCCGCCCGGCGGTTCAGTCTTCTTGGCCTTGCCGCTCGGAGTCTTCTGCGTCATCCTTTGCCAGCTCTTCATCTTCTTCCGCTGGCTGAAAAGTTGGTGATGACCAATCGATGCCAGATAAAGCTTCAAATTCAGCTTCATCATCTATAAGCTCAGACGGATCAACTTCAGGAGCAAAGGTGTGCTTACGGATTGGCGGGATTAAGTCCATCACTTTGTAAGCCGGAGTTGGCATCTTCTTATTCTCCTGGTCATAAGCCGGATGATACTTGGAGAGGTCCGAGTCATTGGCAATGAGAGTGGCCATCGGACGGATTTCCTTTATGCAGGCTGAGAAATCTTTCTGATCGAAAGGTGTACCATCTTCTTTCAAGCTTGGGTAACCAGTGGCTACCTCAGACGGGTCAAGCTCTGGTACCCATGCCTTGGCCCAGCTTAAAGCCGTCACAACGTCGGCTCTGGCAGATGATCGCTTTATCTCCTCAAATCTTACAGACAGCACAGAGAGCTTCTTCAAAACATCTATCAGCAAAGTTGGTACTTGACCTGCTGGTGAAATGGCAGCTAATGTACGTTGAGTCCCGGTGTACAGCTGCTCAACAAGTGTGTAGACAACTTTAAGCTCCACAAGCATGTCTTGATTGAGATTGCTGCTCCTGGGACCTGGATATATCGCGGAATGATAATGGCGGGTTATATGATCAAAATAATGATTCACTTCTGATGCTTGATAAAGCGACTCACCAAAGATAGCTGAAACCATCTGATTCACACGGTTTTTTAAACCGGAAAGCTCAGTGGTCACTTCTTGAAGCGCTGCCTCGGCCTTCTCAGCACGTTGAGTCAAAGCCGTCTTTTCATCCGCCCAAGTCTTTTTCTCTGCTTCAAAGCTGGTCTTCAATTTTTCCTACTCAGCCACACTGAACTGAAATTTTGACTCCGCCTTCCGGGTTCAGTCTCCTGAGTCGCCAGCCGGGTCTTGGCATCATTCAATTGGGACTCTAGTTCAGCAGTGGCAACCTGTATAAGGTACAGAATTATCAAATATCAAGTTTATCAGATTACAAGTCCCAAGTCTTTTGCCAGCAACAACACTTGACACTTGGGGGCTAATGTCTATCGAAGCAAATTTTTCAAGACAATGGCTCTAATGAATAAAGTCCCAAGTACTTTGCAAGCAAGACTACTTGGCACTTGGGGGCTAATGCATACCGTTTGTTCTTTCTTCATCATGAGCGGGAAGTGATGTAACAGTCCCAACCGACTCATGGGGGCTATGCAATCACGATTTCTTCTTATACAAAGACAAAACAGGACCGGCTCATTCCTGTGGATTAAATCGGCCCTTGGGGGCTACGGATGGAAAATTCAACTTGTACAAACATCCGGTTTACATTTAAACCGGCCAAGGAGGGATTCTAGGACAGAAGTTATGGATTTTTCTAAAGTCTACAACCTATCTTATCATAGCCAGTAGACTTGGGGGCTGGCAGGATATGTATACAAATTACTTAAAGCTGGAAATCATACCTCATATTTTTGGTGCATCTGCTTCACCATATCAATTTCGAGGTCGCGGCTGGAGTGGACCTGGCTGAGATAGCCGGAGAGGATCTCATTGCTGCTCAGTTGTGCGTAATGAGAAATGTCAAACTTCTGTTTCCGCCTCTCAATAACTTCTTGTTTGGCAGTATGCTTGGCCAGAGCTATTGGATTTCCTGGCTCTACAAAGCCGGTGCTAGTAATCAACACATCATCATTTTGAGGCTCTGACGGCTTAGGTGAACTCGAGGGGGCAGAAGTTGAAGGATTAATAGCAGTACCGCCAACGCTAAGATCTGGAATCTCAGGCGGGGTGATAGTAACATGTTCTTCCGGTTGTTTATCAGAGGCCTCAGGGACAGGGACTTGTTGTTCCGGCTCAGTAATTTCAGGTGCTTCTGTTGGCTTGATCACTTTAGCCTTTTTGTTTGTCTTTGCTTGGCCGCTGCAGAGGTTATGACAAGTCAGTATTAATGTAAGAGTATACAAGGTTATAGAGTAAAGCTAATTACTCAGGGGCAGTCTTAAAAGCCGGCATCTCAGTTTGCGATGAGCCGTCAGAAGAAGAACGAGCAAGTTCCTGGTCGAATGATCATTAAAAGAGTTAAGTGACAGACAAGTAAGATTGTCAGTAGATGAGAAGAATTTTAAGGTTTAAGAAAATACCTCGTTTCGACGTTTTCGAGGAGTAGGGGTGTTCGGTAAGCTGGAGGACAACTCATCACCTCCACTGGTCCGGGTCTGACGACGGTTTTCGTGTTGCTGTTGTTTCAAAAGAAAGTGAGGATCTAAATAAGCCAAGGGGTGTGAAAACCTTACTTTCCGGGTTACTTGTTGAAGTTTCTGTCTTGGCAAAGATTCTGAGCCGGAGGAAATAATAGTTACCTCTTCTTCAGCTGCTTGGCTGGCTCCCGTGCTAGCCTGATAATAATCAGAGTCAATAAGATGGTTGAAAAATAAGCCAAGAGAATCAAGGGCTACCTCCGACTCAGAGGTATCATCCAGCTTGAGCAGGTCAGAGGCGCTTGGTTTCTTCTTCTTCTTGGTGGTCTTCTTGGCGGCTTTCCTAGCGGCCTTCTTGGCACCCTGGCCTTCTTAGCAGCCTCGCAGTCATATTCCACTTTCCAGAATTCCGACTTAGCAACAAAGGCTTACATCTGGTGGTGGGTTAAGCTTGCTGAAGGGGGCCAGACCCACTTTGACACAATCCTCCGGGTCTTCATTCAGAAGAGACTTTACCATTTCATTGATTGCTTCCTCAGTTAATGGTGCGGAGCTGTGGCGCAGTGAATCTTTTTCATCACCAGTGTAGGTACACATTAAGCCGGAACGACGGCTCAACGGGATGATCCGCCAAGAAACCCAACACCTGACTAAATCAACACCGGTCAGCCCGTTTCCTAGCAGAGCTTTGACCTTCACGATAGTAGGAGCAATCTTCTTCCGTTCAGCGGCAGTAAGCTTTTCAGGAAGATTATGTTTGGGATTCAGGCGCTCAACACGGTAACCCGGCAGTGGATTCTCATCAGCCGGAGAAGTGTCCTTGCAATAAAACCACGTCTGGTTCCAGTCTTTGGGGTGACTCGGCAAGCAGGCGTAAGGAAAGATGGCGTCTCTTCGACGTTGAATGAAATTCTGCCTAGTTCCAAGCTAGGACCATTGGTGAATTCAGTCTGGCGATTTAAGTAAAAATACTCTCTGAAGAGTTCAACGCTGGGCTCCTCTTGAAGGTACACCACACAGAAGACTTGAAAGTTGCAAATATTTGACACGAAATTGGGTCCGATGTCTTGAGGGTGGAGTTGGAAAAAGTGCAGAACGTTTCGGAAGAACTTAGAGCTGGGCGGTGAGAAGCCCCGGTTCATGTGGTGAGTAAAAACGATGACTTCGCCGTCTTTCGGCTGAGGTCTCTCTTCGCCCGAGTTAGGAGCACGGTAATGCATCACAGTCTTGGCGGGTAAATACCCGGTTTTGAAATAGTCCTTGAAAGTGCTCTCGGTGACGATGGAAGGGACCCAATTACATGTGTACACTGTTTTGGGTGGCATTGTGAAAGAAAGCCTAAAGGAAAGAAAAATTGCCGGTTTAAATTAATTGGTGAAGTCACAGTTTAAGTGCTGACAGTATACATTCAGGATGGGCGGCTTAAGTGAGGACTAATGGTATATGAATAAATTATAAGCCGGAAGTGTAAGCCGCCATGAAGGGTACGGGTATTCAAAATCTGACAGAGGGTAAAATTCTACTAAGTGTTGGACAAACAGATTTCACAGATTACAGTTAGGAATTCGGATCTGAAACTGTGCAGAAAAAGGGAATAAATTTGGAACCTACAGAGGCGACAGTGGAAAAGCATAGGGGCTCTAAAAGGGATCTGCAGCGATAAGGGTATATTCTAGTATAAAAAATAGATGCTAAACTGCTACCGCGCGAGATTTGTGTGGTTTGTGGATCTAATCCATGGATCTAGACAAAGAATAAAGACGGGCGGTGATGAACACTGACAAGCACTGACGAACACGGAAGAACACCGAAACCCTAATGCCAGATCTATGGCGGAGGAAAGAAGGGCTTACCGGTGCTGATGAGATGGCAGGGAGGTGTCGCGGTTCTCTGGTCCGTTCATGGTGATGCAGCGGCCGGAGTTGAAGACGGGGGCAGAGGTCGACGACGGCGGAGCTCGTGCAGGTCGGCGCGTCGCAAGGAGGAAGAAGAAAAGGAGAAGGAAAGAAGGGGGAATGAGAGGAGAGCCCGAGGTCTTATTTATAAGCCTGGAAGGACAAACGACATGCGTGAAAATCGAGGAGACAAAAAATGGATAAGTGACCACGCGGGCGCCTCGATTTCCGGAAAGACAGTAAAGTAAGAGATTTATTAAGATTTGGGTTCTGTGAAGCATTAATGACAGATGATGTCATGGCGGGTTACTGAAATTTCAGAAGATGACGTCATGGCGGGTTACAATATTTCACAGTCAAGATGAGGAAGGATTTTTCTAAATATTGAGATTGACATGAACAAGTTCAAATCAACCCGGGGCCTAATGTTGGGGATATGACTATCAGGCATGACCGCCAGGAGGGGCCGGGTCATCCTTATGACGATTCATCTCCATGAAGCCCAAGAGCGTAATGACGGTTCATAGATAGGCTGAGTAGAGGGCCCAAGCCCAAAGGCGGCTTAAGGCCCACGGTTATAAACCGCCATGTATGTATGACTTGTATTGTAAGGCATATGTAATTGGTCTCCGAGCCGGACACGTATATGAGCCGGCCGGGACTTTGTAGACCGCAGGGCGTCAACCCGTGTATATAAGGGGACGACCCGACGGCAGCTTAGGACAAGAAACAATAGATCGAGAGCCAGGTTAAGCGTATTCGCTCCCTGGTCATCGAAACCCTAGCAATATCACCTCAAACTGGATTAGGCCATTACCTTCACCGCAAGGGGCCGATCCAGTATAAACTCCTCGTGTCCTTTGTCCTGTTTTAACCCCTCTAAGCTAACTTCGTTGTGATGGCTCCATGACTAAGTCCTCACACTAGGACATTTGCCATGACAATTCCACGACACCTACCGAAAACCATCATGCTTGTTGTGAGAAGCTCCGGTTTGTGAGAAGCATATACCCAAACCTGCCCCAAATGGGACAAAATTTGTACCACGGCATGTTGATGCCGCTCCATGATAGCATGCCAAGTTTCATGAATTTTAGACGAGTTTTGGATTTACTAGAATTTAAAAACCAGGCATCTCAATGTTTTGCCGGCAATCAACGGTGCCCTGGTGTTGGAAATTCATTCCCATTTCTTGCATGGGACCTAAGCATGCGCCCTAGGACACAGATTTGATTTTTCAACCAATTTATATGCAATGGAGCATGTGCATGTAGTTCAAATTTGAATTATGCACATAAATGCATTGAAAACTCAGTTAATGCATAAAAATGTCCAAACGAACCTCGAAAAATCACAAAAATTCACACAACACTCTAGTTGTTCTATGTTGACACGAGAAAAAAATTTGAAAGCAATAAGAGGCAATGGATATCGTTCCGTCCCCAAAGGTGTTACGTTCCCTACCGAAAACCACCATGCCCGTTGTGAGAAGCTCCGGTTTGTGAGAAGCATATACCCAAACCTGCCCCAAATGGGACAAAATTTGTACCACGACATGTTGATGCCGCTCCATGATAGCGTGCCAAGTTTCATGAATTTCAGACAAGTTTTGGATTTACTAGAATTTAAAAACCTGGCATCTCAATGTTTTGCCGGCAATCAACGGTGCCCTGGTGTTCGAAATTCATTCCCATTTCTTGCATGGGACCTAAGCATGCACCCTAGGACATAGATTTGATTTTTCAACCAATTTATATGCACTGGAGCATGTGCATGTAGTTCAAATTTGAATTATGCACATAAATGCATTGAACACTCAGTTAATGCATAAAAATGTCCAAATGAACCCCGAAAAATCACAAAAATTCACACAACACTCCTGTATCTATGTTGACATGAGAAAAAAAATTGAAAGCAATAAGAGGCAATGGATATCGTTTCGTCCCCAAAGGTGGGACGTTCCCTACCAAGAACCATCATGCTTGTTGTGAGAAGCTCCGGTTTGTGAGAAGCATATACCCAAACTTGCCCCAAATGAGACAAATTTTTTACCACGGCATATTGATGCCGCTACATGATATCATGCCAAGTTTCATGAATTTCAGACGAGTTTTGGATTTCCTAGAATTTAAAAACCAGGTATCTCAATGTTTGCGGCCGAGTGACGGTGGCAGGGTGTTTCAAATTCATTCCCGTTTCTTGCATGGGACCTAAGCGTGCAACCAAGGACACATATTTGATTTTTCAATAAGTTTATATGCACAGGAGCATGTGCATGTAGTTCAAATTTGAATTATGCGCATTAAATGCCTGGAAAACCCAGTTAATGTATAAAAATGTACAAACGAACCATGAATAATTCCAATTTTTTGATGACACACCTATAGTTGCATGTTCACTGCAGATAAAAGTTCTAACAATTCAAACACCATCCTTTATAGCTGTGACCCCATTACATAATTCAAATGATCAAGATGATAAATCAAGTAGATCGCACACAGTTTATTATCACCAACCGTCTGAGATGCAGCACAAAATATCTTGGAGCACCGTCGGTGTATAGTACGCCCATGCCTTACGAGAGAAGGTGCGTCGGCTACAGTCCACAGCCGGCGTGAAGCACACTCACTCCCCAAATATCATTTCACTGTTCATTCATCATCGGTGAAAGATGGGGACGTGGACCCACGTCGTGAGGGCAACTTCGGCGGCCCACTCCGGCGAGAGCGCGGCCACAGCCGCCAGGCGTGTGCTAACAAGCTTCATGAGGGCGACCGCAGTTTGCGTCCAGGCGGCCAAGGCAGCCCAAACGGCCGTTGTTGCTTCTCAGGCGGCGGCAGCAACATCTGCCTTGGGGATAGCAACTGGCGAGAGCGGCACAGCAGCTGTCCATTCCGCAGCGGCGGCCTTAGCCCTGCTGGAGGCCGCCCACTACCATGTCGAGGTCGTCCACACCCAGGTTGTGGCGGTCACCGCACAAATCGAACGAAGCTTCTCCGACAACGGTCGGCAACCCACGGCCGAAGAGCTGGCAATCACCGAGAGCGTTCGAGCAGCCGCCCGTGACTGCGCGGCATACCTTGCCACAACGGAGCCCGCTAGAGCCCACATGGCGTCCTCCCACGCCTAGCTCGTGGCGGCCTTTTCCAAAGATATGGTGGACACGGATGGCGAGATGCTTGCCGAGTATGGTGCAATTGATGCCATGGAGCCCCTTCCCCAGGAGACCGTCGGGCGTGAGCTGGACATGAAGGCGGCGGCGGAGATCGACGAGCACCAGCCGTAGTAGTACTCTTTGTTTTGTTTAATTAAGAGCGTCGGTCTTTAATTGTTAGAGTAATGTTTAGGTCAGCTAGCTCTCTTTAATTGCTGAACTTGCTCGATTAAGAAGTTAGTCTCCTTTGTGTACCTAAATTATGCAATGACATGGATGTGACGCCCGGATGATCAAGCTACAGTAAACCTCTGCTAATGGTGCCACGTCACCTTGGTTACTGTTGATAACTGGAGTTAGTTCAAAAACGATTCAAATTAAAATCTAAAATATAGGCAAACAGTAAAATTTTCAAATCAAAAAAACTAAAATGTTCGGGTTGTGTCAAATAAATCGTAAGTAATTATGGTGGAGAAACCAAGCTTTGATAAAATATTTAAAGGCTCTAAAACAATTAAAACAATAGTGAAAACAATTAAAGAAATGCCTATTGAATTTATAAAATGCCAAAACTATTTTATTATGGGTTAAGGATTAATCTCACAGTAGTTTGTTGATAAATACAAATTTAGGCACTAGTGGTAATTTTTGTAAAAAAAAAAAGAAACTACAAAAAGAAAAAGAAAATAAGAAAAGGTAAAGACAAAAAAAGGGGGCAAAGCCCCCCCCTCTCCTTGGGCCGAGTGGCCCAACTGGCCACCCAGGCCACCAGGAGGCCCACCCCGCACTCCCCATATCCCCACCCCCCGAAAACCCTAGCCCAACCACCCACTCTCCCCCTCGATTCCCCTCTCGCTCTCTCTTCCCCCCCACTCCCCGATCCGATCGGGGCAACTGCGCCCCCGACCCCGCTGAGGTCGATGCCGCGCGCCACCCCGCCGCACCTCGCCGGCGCCCCGATGCCCGCTGCCGTCACCCGACCTCCCGCGCCTCTTCCTCAAGGGATCGAACCACCGCCCCCGCCCAGGACGCCACCGCTGCGGCCTGCCTCGTCGACGGCCACCTCGCCGGACTGCCTCCTCGACGCCGTCGTCCCCGTCTACCTCCCCACGCCCCACTGCCCGTGCCCTACAACCGCGGTGAGGCCCCGGCCTCCCCCTTCTTGCCTCGCTCACTCATCCACCACGCCCGCTCGTCGCCGCCCTGAGCGTACGCTACGCGAGCCCCGCCTCTGCCACTTCCCCGCGCCGCCGCCGGCGTTGCTTGCTGCTGCAGCCACCCACATCCCGTGTGCGCGCCCTACCGGCCGCCGTGCTCGCCGTGTCCGACTTCTCCCCGTGCTCGGGAAGCTGCTACGCCGTCTTCGGCCGCCGCAGCTGCCTCCCCATGCCCCCCCGCTTCGCCATTCACCGCCTCCGCCCGCAACTCCCAGCGCCTCCCCTGCCGCTGCTCCACGCCGGCGCGCCGCCCTGGCCCCCTGCTCCCTGGTCGCCGGCGCCCCGCAGCGCCCAAATCGGGTGCGCCCCGCGGGCCAGTGCCCGTTCGGGCTGTGCCCGATAGCCCAGCACCCGATTGGCCCCCTGGCCCAATGACATATGGGGCCCACGGCCCAGAACGTTTAAACGAAAATAAATAATAAAAATAATTAATGAAAATAAATAAATAAATAATAAAAATAATTCATAAAAATAAATAAATAAATAATAAATATAAATATTAAAAATGAATAAATAAATAATAAAAATAATTAATACAAATATATAAATAAATAATTAAGATAATTAATTAACTTAATTAATCCTGTTAATATTAACTAATTAAGATTAATTAACCTAATAACTAATTAACTACTGTTAATTAGCTAACAGCCCCTGACAGGTGGGACCCACCTGTCAGGTTGACCAGGTCAACGGTCAACTGCTGACGTCATGCTGCTGCATTAATTAAACTTCGAATTAAATTAATTAAGTAAATTCTAAAATGATTTAAAACTTTAGAAAATCATATAAAATAAACCGTAGCTCAGATGAAAATACTTTCTACATGAAAGTTGCTCAGAACGACGAGATGAATCCAAATACGCAGTCTGTTCGTCTGCCACACATCCCTAGCATAGCAAACACACAACTTTCCCCCTCCGGTTCATTTGTTCGAAAACGCAAAACGCCGGGGATACTTTCCCGGATGTTTCACCCCTTCGCCGGTATCACCTATCCCTACGTTAGGTCACCCCTAGCACAACGTATCGCCGCGTCTTGCTTTGTGTTACATTTGATTGCTCTGTTATTTATTGTGTTCCCCCTCCGTTACTTCTTTCCGGTAGACTCCGAGACCGCTGCCGCTGTTCGTGTGTTCGACTACATCGAAGACGACCCCTCCTTCTTGTCTAAGCAACCAGGCAAGCCCCCCCCCTTGATCACCAGATATCGCCTATTCTTCTCTATACTACTTGCATTAGAGTAGTGTAGCATGTTACTGCTTTCCGTTAATCCTATCCTGATGCATAACCTGTCATTGTTGCTACAGTTGTTACCCTTACCTGCTATCCTACTGCTTAGTATAGGATGCTAGTGTTCCATCAGTGGCCCTACACTCTTGTCCGTCTGCCATGCTATACTACTGGGCCGTGATCACTTCGGGAGGTGATCACGGGTATATACTATATACTTTATATACATGACACATGTGGTGACTAAAGTCGGGTCGGCTCGTTGAGTACCCGCAAGTGATTCTGATGAGGGGGCTGAAAGGACAGGTGGCTCCATCCCGGTAGAGGTGGGCCTGGGTTCCTGACGGCCCCCGACTGTTACTTTGGGGCGGAGCGACAGGGCAGGTTGAGACCACCTAGGCGAGAGGTGGGCCTGGCCCTGGTCGACGTTCGCGGTTACTTAACACGCTTAACGAGATCTTGGTATTTGATCTGAGTCTGGCCATTTGGTCTATACGCACTAGCCATCTACGCGGGAGTAGTTATGGGTATCCCGGCGTCGTGGTATCAGCCGAAGTTCTTCTTGACGTCAGCGACGGAGCGGCGCGTGCCGGATGGACTGGAATGCCTGCTAGGCTAGGTCTGCTTCCGGCCGCCCTCGCAACGTGCAGGTGTGCATAGGGCGATGGGCCCAGACCCCTGCGCGCATAGGTTTAGACCGGCGTGTTGACCTCTCGGTTGAGCCTAGGTGGGGCTGTGACGCGTTGATCTTACGAGGCCGGGCATGACCCAGAAAAGTGTGCCCGGCCAAATGGGATCGAGCGTGTTGGGTTATGTGGTGCACCCCTGCAGGGAAGTTTATCTATTCGAATAGTCGTGTCCCTCGGTAAAAGGACGACCCGGAGTTGTACCTTGACCTTATGACAACTAGAACTGGATACTTAATAAAACACACCCTTCCAAGTGCCAGATACAACCCGGTGATCGCTCTCTAACAGGGCGACGAGGAGGGGATCGCCGGGTAGGATTATGCTATGCGATGCTACTTGGTGAACTTACCATCTACCCTCTTCTACATGCTGCAAGATGGAGATGGCTAGAGGCGTAGTCTTCGACAGGACTAGCTATCCCCCTTTTATTCTGGCATTCTGCAGTTCAGTCCACTAATATGCCACTTTACACATATACCCATGCATATGTAGTGTAGCTCCTTGCTTGCGAGTACTTTGGATGAGTACTCACGGTTGCTTTTCTCCCTCTTTTCCCCTTTCTATACCGGATTGTCGCAACCAGATGCTGGAGTCCAGGAGCTAGAGATCCCGAGGATGATTCTACATGGAGTTCGGCTTCGAGGAGTAGTTAGGAGGTCCCAGGCAGGAGGCCTTGCCTTTTCGATCGTTGCCATTTTTGTGCTAGCCTTCTTAAGGCAAACTTGTTTAACTTATGTCTGTACTCAGATATTGTTGCTTCCGCTGACCCGTCTGTGATCGAGCACTTGTATTCGAGCCCTCGAGGCCCCTGGCTTGTATTATGATGCTTGTATGACTTATTTATGTTTTAGAGTTGTGTTGTGATATCTTCCCGTGAGTCCCTGATCTTAATCGTACACATTTGCGTGCATGATTAGTGTACGGTCAAATCGGGGGCGTCACAGTGGATGACCACTGTAACCAGGGAAATTCGAACCAAAATTTTTGACGTTCAAACTCAACACACACGGGTTAAGCTATCTGAATCGTTTGTGATGTTCACATATCATACACAGTTCTAAATAAGGGACCGTGTGTAATGACACTTTGCGCGCTAGTTTTTTGGCTGAAGCGATTCCAAATTTTCGGCTTCCGTGGAAATATCTACCTCCCCGCCCCCTCCCCCTTACCAAAAGCCACTTTTCCTCTCTTTCCGCCTTCCTTTCCAAGTTGAAACCTTCACTCCTTGCTTGCAGTGCCGCCGCCTCCTCGTCGGCGACCCTCCTTCACGCTCCTCGGCCTCGCCTATCCAGGCAGGTAATCCACACCCGACCCCCATCCTCCTCCTCCTTCCACATCCCACATGCCCCTACCGCCGGCGTGAGCGCGACAGCTTCCACCCAAATCACCGACCCCTCCACCAAATAAGCGCCGGCCTAAGCCATGGTGCACGCAGTATAGCCAGGACCTCAAGGAGCATTTGGCAGCGGAGAAGCAAATCGCGGCCGCACGCGCGGATGAGGTCGCGATGGCTGCCATTCGTGCCGACCCCCAGATCTTGAAGGAGCACCTTGCCATTTGCTAGCTACGCCAGTTAAGCATGCTCGGTTTACCCGTTGCGTGTGCTGCTCCTGCCTTTCCTTCACAAATTCTAGTGAATTGTGCTATCTAATTTTACCATGCAATCTGGTGCTCTAGTGTATATGTTCTATATGTCGTGCAGTGTGGTGCTCACTTATTAACTGTTTTGTTAATTAGTTGTCGTCTTCATTTAACTGTTTGGTTCAATTCTGCAAATGTGATGTTCAATTCTTCAGGCTGCAATTTTGTATTGTCTTCCATGTGAGAAATAAATCGAATTTTGTATTGTTGTGCATGTGAGGAATAAATCGAATTTGGCTGCACTTAATACATGAGAAACATATACAAGTACTATATTTCCTAGTTCTTAATCATGCTTGGTTTGGGTAAATGGGTTTTCCCTGTGGCTTGAATTAATCTGATGAATCTGCAATGTGATTATTATTCATCAACATATTTTACTGATAGCATATGAACCCTTACTTAACCTGATGACTAACTACCTTATATGTGTTGCAGGGAAACAATGGGAAGCACTGAGGTTTACAACCGAGGTTAGCACGTGCATGGTCCGTTGTCTAATAGCACATTATTGTGCAATTGCAGGAACCATTCTAATATTTAGGTTTTTAACAATTTGGTCTTGCACATGTAGGTCCTGCTGTCAGAGGTTTTGACCCACTGTTCGGCCCTTTTTGCATATGAGGAAATGAGTCATCCATGAATATCAGTCAAGTCAAGAAACTCAGAAAGATTGTTAGGATAAAGAAATTAGCAACAAAAAACAACAAGATCTTTGTCTACACAATGAAGAAGACATCAGTTCACTACAGGATGGTACTAACTATTATACCTTGCCTTTTTAATTCCTTTGCCCCATTTCCAATATAGAGAAGATATTTATGCACATCCTTGTTTTCAGGCCTTTCCAAAGCAGTTCACTGATGATTACCTCTCAAACCACCTCTATGGTCAGGAGGCGAGGAAGGTATTCATACAACACCCACGGTTCAATATTGAAGTGTTCCTGAAGAGGACGAAGGATGGACGGTCAATCATCCACCAGCACTGGCCTAAAGTTACAAAGACCTTCAACATCAATGAAGGCTCAATATTCGCCTTCTCCTTCAGCAGTTTTCCAAATGAGATACATCTGTCTATGTACCGTCTATGATGCTAATTTCAAAATGTTATAGATGTTGCATGTGAAACATGGTCCTGGTGTAGTTGTGTAATGGGGTAGCTAAGTGTTGAAGCTATATGATGCTGTACTCTGATGTATTTCAATTATGAAAATGAAATATATTGTGTGCTTAATATGAACTGTCAATTAGAATAATAAATGGATTATGAATAATCGGATAATTAGCCTGCTAGTGGCGAATTAGCCTGCTAATTGGGTTTTTCTATTGCAAACGGTTGTCGAAAAAATACCGTGGGCGATGACCTCAGGCAACGCACACAGTTTCTGGGAATAAACCGTGTTGGATCAATGAACAATCACACACGACTTTCTCTTGAAAACTGTTTGCTTTAGGCCACCTTGCGCAAACGTTTACCACATGAAAACTGTGTGTGATGGACAACCTTTGCCACACAGTTTCTTCCATGGACCGTGTGTGATATATTCAATAATGCAAGCGATTTAACGGGAAAAATTGTGTGTGATGTACCTGTGAACAGAAACCTTTTCCTTCGAGCGACTGTGTGGGATGTACATACGAACGGAAACGTTTAGCGGGGACTGACTGTGTGGGATATACTTGCGACCGGAAACAATTTTGCCGTATAATTGTATTTTTTAGCTCTACTGTACGTATTTCCGTATTTGAGCGCTCGCCGGTCGCACACGACCTCATTTTGCCGAACGTGTGTGCCAGGAGGGCATATCCCCGACGGTTTCTGGGTCGTGTGGGAAGGACCCCCCTATCGCCCACACTCACTTGGAGACGGTTCCAAATGCCGTCGCGGAAAGGGGTTTTAAACCGTTTGTTTAGGAGCTCGCTGTAGTAGTGCATGTTTGTTTTGAACTAAGCGGCACCTAACTACTTAACCTGGCCAAATAGCTCAAGGATCCAAATGAGTAGTTCCTTATTAGGTTTGGTTATGTCTATTTTGTTGAGAGATGTGAAATGACACCGAGGACGTGGTTTCATGATGATACGTCCATTTTGCATCATGTTTTCCTACAATTATTTATAATGTTTTATGCATAATAATGGTTTTGCCAATAATTCTAATGCCTTTTCTCTCATGATGTGCAAAGTTTACACAAAGAGGGAGAATACCGCAGCTGGAATTCTGGACCTGAAAAAGCACGTTAGAGCTACCTATTCTGCACAACTACAAATAAGCTGAAACTTCACGGAGATTTTGTATGGATTATTTAAGAATTATTGGAGCAAATAACTATAAGAGGGGGCCCACCAGGTGGGCAGAGGGGGCGCCCAGATGGGCACAACCCACCTGGGCGTGCGAGGGAGCCCAGGCACGCCCTGGTGGGTTGTGCCCTCCTCGGCCCACCTCCGGTGCCCATCTTCTGGTATATAGGTCATTTTGACCTAAAAAAAATCAAGGGAGGACTTTCAGGACGAAGCGCCGCCGTCTCGAGGCGGAACTTGGGCAGGAGCACTTTTGCCCTCTGGCAGAGCGATTCCGCCAGGGAAACTCCCCCCCCCCCCCCCCGAAGGGGGAAATCATCATCATCATCATCACCAATAGCTCTCCCATCTTTGGGAGGGCCATCTCCATCAACATCTTCAACAGCACCTCAAACCCTAGTTCATCTCTTGTGTTCAATCTTTGTACCGGAACCTTAGATTGGTGCTTGTAGGTGACTAGTGGTGTTGATTACATCTTGTAGTTGATTACTATATGATTTATTTGGTGGAAGATTGTATGTTCAGATCCATTATGCTATTTAATACCCCTCTGATCTTGAGCATGATTATCATTTGTGAGTAGTTACTTTTGTTCTTGAGGTCATGGGAGAAGTCATGTTGCAAGTAATCATGTGAACTTGATATGTGTTCGATATTTTGATGATATGTATGTTGTGATTCCCTTAGTGGTGTCATGTGAACGTCGACTACATGGCACTTCACCTTATTAGGGTCTAAGGGAATACATTGTGGAGTAGTTATTAGATGATAGGTTACTAGAGTGACAGAAGCTTAAACCCTAGTTTATGCGCTACTTCGTAAGGGACCGATTTGGATCCAAAAGTTTAATGCTATGGTTAGATTTTATCTTAATACTTTTCTCGTAGTTGTGGATACTTGCGAGGGGGTTAATCATAAGTAGGAGGTTTGTTCAAGTAAGAACACCACCTAAGCACCGATCCACCCACATATCAAATTATCAAAGTAGCGAACACGAATTAAGCCAACATGATGAAAGTGATATGATCAAATTCCCGTGTACCCTCAAGAACGCTTTGCTTATTATAAGAGACCATTTTGGCCTGTCCTTTGCCTCAAAAGGATATGGCTATCTTGCTGCACATTTTTTATCATTACCGTTACTTGCTTATTACAAAATTATCTTGCTATCAAACAACTTGTTACCGACAATTTAAGTGCTTGCAGACATTACCTTGCTGAAAACCACTTGTCATTTCCTACTGCTCCTCGTTGGGTTCGACACTCTTAGTGATCAAAAGGACTACGATTGATCCCCTATACTTGGGGTTCATCACATGACAGTAATGAATATCATTGGGTTTATTTACATGTGTAACTGCGTTTCTAGAAATCTGGGGATTTTTATCCTTTGCATCCTTTAAGGTTTAAGGCAGACAAAATGCAAGAGTCGCTATTAGGTTTTCAAGGGGGCACATGAATTATAAAAATCTTTGTATCTTAACATGGAATAACCAAACCTGGTATCTTAATTATAGCATTATATGCTATGTATTGCAAGTTATAGCATTATGGTTCCCATTTTGTGATTTTCAACAGAGCTGCTACCGTTGTTCTCCAATTATATACCTATTGGCTATATGTATTCTCCTATCACACTTCTTTGTCTCAAATGGCAGACTAAGGAGGCTCAAACTGCCAGCCCTAGTTAAATCGATTCAATGATTTATATCTATGTTTGCTAATTTGCAGATGCAAGCGCTTCTGACTGCAGAGCAAAGCACTCCTCGGTTGTGATGGGGAACGTTGCCTGGAAAATAAAAAAAATTCTACGCACACGCAAGATCTATCCATGGAGATGTATAGCTACGAGAGGGGGAGAGCATCCACATACCCTTGTAGATCGCCAAGCGGAAGCGTTTATCAACGCTGTTGATGTAGTCGTACACCTTCACGATCTGTCCCGATCAAGTACCGAACGTACGACACCTCCGCGTTCAGCACACGTTCAGCTCGATGACGTCCTCGCCTTCTCGATCCAGCAAGAGAGGTGAAGTAGCAGATGAGTTCCGGCAGCACGGCGGCGTGGTGACGGTGGTGGTGAAACTATAACTGCAGGGCACGCCAAGCACAACGGATTTAGGACAGAGGACAAACTAAAGGGAGAGTGATACGTCTCCAATGTATCTATAATTTTTGATTGTTCCATGCTGTTATATTATCAATCTTGGATGTTTTATAATCATTTTATAGTCATTTTTTGGTACTAACCTATTGACATAGCGCCAAGTGCCAGTTGCTGTTTTTCCATGTTTTTTACATTGCAGAAAATCAATATCAGACGGAGTCCAAATGCCACGAAACTCCACCATGATTTTTTATGGGCCAGAAGGAACACAACGGGCCCTGGCTGCGCCTGGGGGGTGCTCCGAGGAGGGCACAACCCACCAGGGCGCGCCAGGAGGCCCAGGCGCGCACCCTGGTGGGTTGTGCCCACCTCGGGTGCCCCCGGACCGTCTCTTTGCTCTATAAATACCCCAATATTCCAGAAACCCTAAAGGCATCGACGAAATATTCATCCAGCCGCGGCAGAGTCCAGAACCACCAGATCCAATCTAGACACCATCTCGGATGGGGTTCACCATCTCCATTGGTGCCTCTCCGATGATGAGTGAGTAGTTCTTTGTAGACCTTCGGGTCCGTAGTTAGTAGCTAGATGGCTTCCTCTCTCTCGCTGAATTCTCAATACAATGGTCTCTTGGAGATCCATATGATGCAACTCTTTTGCGGTGTGTTTGTTGGGATCTGATGAACTTCGAGTTCAGTTATATCTTTTTATATCCATGGAAGTTATTTGAGTTTCTTTGATCTCTTATATGCATGATTGCTTATAGCCTCGTATTTCTTCTCCGATATTTGATATTTGTTTGGCCAACTTGATCTATTTATCTTGCAATGGGAAGAGGTGCTTTGTAGTGGGTTCGATCTTACGGTGCTTGATCCCAGTGATAGAAAGGGAAACGACACGTATGTATCGTTGCTACTAAGGATAAAACCATGGGGTCTATCTCTACATAGATAGATCTTGTCTACATCATGTCATCGTTCTTATTGCATTACTCCATTTTTCCATGAACTTAATACACTAGATGCATGGAGTAATAGTAGTAGATGCAGGAAGGAGGCGGTCTACTAATCTTGGACGTGATGCCTATATAATGATCATTGCCTCGATATCGTCATGATTATTTGAAGTTCTATCAATTGCCCAACAGTAATTTTTTTACCCACTGTTTGCTATTTTTCTCGAGAAAACCCACTAGTGAAACCTACGGCCCCCGGGTCTTCTTTCTCATATATTTTCCTTTGCGATCTACTTTTTCTTTGCATTTATTTTCAGATCTATTAAACCAAAAATACAAAAATACCTTTCTGCGTTTTATTTTATTTTATTTGCGATCTATTTATTCAATCTATTACAACTTTCTCCCGTCCATGGACCGTTTCTAGTGCCATTACCCGAAAGGAATTGACAACCCCTTTAACACGTCGGATTGCGAGGTGTTGTTATTTGTGTGCAGGGGCTATTTATGTTGTGTTGCTTGGTTCTCCTACTGGTTCGATAACCTTGGTTTCATATCTGAGGGAAATACCTACCGCCGCTATGCTGCATCATCCCTTCCTCTTTGGGGAAATACCGACGTAGCTTCAAGCGACATCAGAGAGGGGGCGCCGGCACACGGCTTGGTGAATCATGGTGTCCCCTGATACGTCCATTTTGCATCATGTTTTCTTACTATTATTTACAATGCTTTTATCCATAATAATGCTTTTTGGAGTAATTCTAATGTATTTTCTCCCATAATTTGCAAGGTACACGCAAAGAGGGAGAATTCCGGCAGCTGGAAATCTGGACCTGAAAAAGCTACATCAGGCTACCTATTCTGCACAACTCCAAATGGGCTGAAACTTGACGGGGATTTTTTATGAATTATGTAAGAAATATTGGAGCCAATAAACACCAGAGGGGGGCCACCAGGTGGGCACAACCCACCTGGGCGCGCCAGGCCCCCCTAGCGCCCCCTGGTGTATCGTGCCCACCTCGGCCCACCTCCGGTGCCCATCTTCTGGTATATAAGTGGTTTTGACCTAGAAAAAAATAGAAAAATACTTTCGGGACGGAGCGCCGCCATCTCGAGGCGGAACTTGGGCAGGAGTACTTTTGCCCTCCGGCGGAGCGATTCCGCCGGGGGAACTTCCCTCTCGGAGGGGGAAATCATTAACATCATCATCACCAACACCTCTCCCATCTTGGGGAGGGCAATCTCCATCAACATCTTCACCAGCACCATCTCACCTCAAACCCTAGTTCATCTCTTGTATTCAATCTTGTTACTGGAACTATAGATTGTTGCTTGGGGGTGACTAGTAGTGTTGATTACATCTTGTAGTTGATTACTACATGGTTTATTTGGTGGAAGATTATATGTTAAGATCCATTATGCATATTAATACCCCTCTGATCATGAGCATGTTTGTTGATTGTGAGTAGTTACTTTTTTTCTTGAGGTCACGGGATAAATCATGTTGCAAGTAATCATGTGAATTTGATATGTGTTTGATATTTTGATGGTATGTATGTTGTGATTCCCTTAGTGGTGTCATGTGAACGTCGACTACATGACACTTCACTATATTTGGGCCTAAGGGAATGCATTGTGGAGTAGCAATTAGATGGTGGGTTGCGAGAGTGACAGAATCTTAAACCCCAAATTATGCACTACTCTGTAAGGGACCGATTGGATCCTAGAGTTTAATGCTATGGTTAGGATTATCCTTAATACTTTTCTCGTAGGTGCGGATGCTTGCGGGAGGGTTAATCATAAGTAGGAGGTTTGTTCAAGTAAGAACAGCACCTAAGCACCGGTCCACCCACATATCAAATTATCAAAGTAGCGAACACAAATCAAACCAACATGATGAAAGTAACTAGATGAAATTCCCGTGTACCCTCAAGAATGCTTTGCTTATCATAAGAGACCGTTTTGGCCTGTCCTTTGCCTCAAAAGGATTGGGCTACCTTTCTGCATACTTGTTACTATTATCGTTACTTGCTTGTTACAAATTATCTTGCTATGAAACTACTCTGCTACTTACAATTTCAGCACCTGCAAACATTACCCTACTGAAAACTACTTGTCATTTCCTTCTGCTCCTTGTTGGGTTCGACACAACTTATCGAAAAGAGCTACAATTGATCCCCTATACTTTTGGGTCGTCAAGGTTATTTTCTGGCGTTGTTGCCGGGGAGTGAAGCGCCTTTGGTAAGTGGAATTCGGTAAGGAAACATTTATATAGTGTGCTGAAATTTATTTCACTTGTTACTATGGAAAACAATCCTTTGAGGGGTTTGTTCAGGGTATCTTCACCCCGTTCGGAACCACAATTAATTTCCCCTCAACCTACTGCACCTACTGAAAATGTTGAATATGAAATTCCTTCGGGTATGATAGAACAACTGCTAGCTAATCCTTATGCAGGAGATGGAACCGAACATCCTGATATGCACTTGATACATGTAGAACAAATTTGTGGATTGTTTAAGCTTGCAAGTTTACCCAGGGATGAGGTGATGAAAAAGGTTTTCTCTTTATCTTTGAAGGGAAAGGCATTGGCATGGTATAGGCTATGCGATGATATTGGATCATGGAATTGGAATCGTTTAAAATTGGAATTTCACCAAAAAATTATCCTATGCATCTAGTTCATCGTGCTCGGAATTATATATATAACTTTTGGTCTCGTGAAGGAGAAAGTATCACTCTAGCTTGGGGGAGGCTTAAGTCAATGTTATATTCATGCCCCAATCATGAGCTCTTGCTACCTCTTCAGCATGCGTTGGTTTTCCCTTGAAGAGGAAAGGGTGATGCAGCAAAGTAGCGTAAGTATTTTCCCCTCAGTTTTTGAGAACCAAGGTATCAATCCAGTAGGAGACTACACGCAAATCCCTCGTACCTGCACAAACAATTAAGAACCTTGCAACCAACGCGATAAAGGGGTTGTCAATCCCTTCAAAGCCCCTTGCAAAAGTGAGATCTGATAGAGATAATAAGATAAATATTTTTGGTATTTTTATGGTATAGATTGGAAAGTAAAGATTGCAAAATAAAATAGATCGGAAACTTATATGATGGAAAATAGACCCGGGGGCCATAGGTTTCACTAGTGGCTTCTCTCAAGATAGCAAATTCTACGGTGAGTGAACAAATTACTGTCGAGCAATTGATAGAAAAGTGCATAGTTATGAGAATATCTAGGCATGATCATGTATATAGGCATCACGTCCGCGACAAGCAGACCGAAACGATTCTGCATCTACTACTATTACTCCACACATCGACCGCTATCCAGCATGCACCTACAGCATTAAGTTCATAAAAACAGAGTAACGCATTAGGCAAGATGACATGATGTAGAGGGATAAACTCAAGCAATATGATATAAACCCCATCTTTTTATCCTTGATGGAAACAATACAATATGTGCCTTGCTGCCCCTGCTGCACTGGGAAAGGACACCGCAAGATTGAACCCAAAGCTAAGCACTTCTCCCATTGCAAGAAAGATCAATCTAGTAGGCCAAACCAAACTGATAATTCGAAGAGACTTGCAAAGATATCAAACCATACATATAAGAATTCAGAGAAGAATCAAATATTGTTCATAGATAATCTTGATCATAAACCCACAATTCATCGGATCTCGACAAACACACCACAAAAAAGTATTACATCGAATAGATCTCCAAGAGAATCGAGGAGAACTTTGTATTGAGATCCAAAGAGAGAGAAGAAGCCATCTAGCTAATAACTATGGACCCGAAGGTCTGTGGTAAACTACTCACACATCTTCGGAGAGGCTATGGTGTTGATGTAGAAGCCCTCCGTGATCTATTCCCCCTCCGGCGGAGCGCCGGAAAAGGCCCCAAGATGGGATATCACGGGTACAGAAGGTTGTGGCGGTGGAAATAGGGTTTCGTTGTGCTCCTGGATGTTTTTAGGGTATAAGAGTATATATAGGCGAAGGAAGTAGGTCGGTGGAGCCACGAGGGTGGGGGGCGCGCCCTCCTACCTTGTGGCCGCCTTGTTGCTTCCTTGACGTCCACTCCAAGTCTCCTAGATTGCGTTTGTTCCAAAAATGATCCTCGCGAAGGTTTCATTCCGTTTGGATTCCGTTTGATATTCCTTTTCTGCGGAACACTGAAATAGGAAAAAAAACAGCAATTTGCACTGGGCCTCCGGTTAGTAGGTTAGTCCCAAAAATAATATAAAAGTGCATAATAAAGCCCATTAAACATCCAAAACAGATAATATAATAGCATGGAACAATAAAAAATTATAGATATGTTGGAGACGTATCAGCTCTCAAGAGAAATTATTATTCAGAACTTTTATGCTCGGCTTTCTCGTAATGATCAAACCATGCTGGATACTTCTTGTGATGGTTCTTTTATGAAGAAAACTATTGAATTCTGGTGGGATCTTTTGGAAAAAATTAAACACAACTCTGAAGATTGGGAACTCGACGAAGGTAAAGAGTCAGGTATAAAGCTTAACTATGATTGTGTTAAATCTTTTATGGATACCGATGCTTTTCAAAAGTTTAGCACTAAATATGGACTTGACTCTGAGATAGTAGCCTCCTTTTGTGAATCATTTGCTACTCATGTTGAACTCCCTAAAGAGGAATGGCTTAAATATCACCCACCTATTAAAGAAGAAATTAAAGAACTGGTACCAGTTAAAGAATAAACTATACTCTATAATGTTGATCCAGTTGTTCCTACTGCTTATATTGAGAAACCCCCTTTTCCTGGTAGGATAAAGGAACATGCTAAAATTGCAACTATATGGTTAACAAAAGCTTTGTCAGAACACCTAAACCAGATGAACAAATTAGAATTGAACCTAATATTGCTATGGTTAAAGATCTCTTAGAAGAAGATGTGGATGGGCATGTTATTTACTTCAACAAAGAAGCTGCTAGAATTGCTAAACCTGATGAAAAGATGAACATAGACCAGTTGTTGGCGTGCCTATCATCTCAGTTAAAATAGAAGATCACTGTTATCATGGTTTATGTGACATGGGTGCTAGTGTGAGTGCTATTCCTTACAAGTTATATCAAGAGATTAGAGAAGACATAGCACCTACAGAGTTAGAAGACATAGATGTTACTGTTAAACTTGCTAATAGCGACACCATATCACCTTGTGGGATTATTAGAGATGTTGAAGTCTTGTGTGGGAAAATAAAATATCCTACTGATTTTCTTGTTCTTGGTACCCCGCAAGATGACTTCTGTCCCATTATCTTTGGTAGACCTTTCTTGAACATAGTTAATGCTAAGATAGATTGCTAGAAACAAACTGTGGGTGTTAACTTTGGTGATGAGTCTCATGAGTTTAATTTTTCCAAGTTTAGTAGAAATCATCATGAAAAAGAATCGCCTAGTAAGGATGAATTAATTGGTCTTGCTTCTATTGTCGTGCCACCTACTGATCCTTTAGAACAATACTTGCTAGACCATGAGAATGATTTACATATGCATGAAAGAAATGAAATAGATAATATTTTCTTTGAACAACGTCCTCTACTTAAACACAATTTGCCTATTGAAACTCTAGGAGGTCCTCCTCCACCTAAAGGTGATCCTGTGTTTGAATTAAAACAATTGCCAGACACTTTGAAATATGCTTATCTTGATGAAAAGAAAATATATCATGTGATTATTAGTGCTAACCTTTCAGAACATGAAGAAGAAAGATTATTGAAAGTTCTAAGGAAGCACCGAGTTGCTATTGGATATACTCTTGATGATTTAAAGGGCATTAGTCCCACTTTATGTCAGCACAAAATTAATATGGAACCTGATGCTAAACCAGTTGTTGATCATCAACGCCGGTTAAATCCGAATATGAAAGAGGTGGTAAGAACGGAAATATTAAAACTTCTGGAAGCAGGTATAATCTATCCTATAGCTGATAGTAGATGGGTAAGTCATGTTCATTGTGTCCCTAAGAAGGGAGGTATTACTATTGTTCCTAATGATAACAATGAACTTATTCCACAAAGAATTGTTACAGGCTATAGAATGGCAATTGATTTTAGAAAATTAAATAAAGCTACTAGAAAAGATCATTACCCTTTGCCTTTTATTGATCAAATGCTCGAAAGATTATCTAAGCACACACACTTCTGCTTCCTTGATGGATACTCTGGCTTTTCACAAATACTTGTTTCTCAACCTGATCAAGAAAAGACCACTTTTACTTGTCCTTTTGGAACCTATGCTTATAGACGTATGCCTTTTTGTTTATGTAATGCACCTGCTACCTTTCAAAGATGCATGATGGCTATATTCTCTGACTTTTGTGAAAAGATTGTTGAGGTTTCCATGGATGACTTTTCTGTTTATGGGAAGTCTTTTGATGATTGTTTAAGCAATCTTGATCGAGTTTTGCAGAGATGTGAACAAACAAATCTTGTCTTGAATTGGGAGAAGTGCCACTTTATGGTTAATAAAGGCATTGTCTTGGGTCATAATATTTCTGAAAAAGGTATTGAAGTGGACCAAGCTAAAGTTAATGCAATTGAGAAAATGCCATGCCCCAAGGACATCAAAGGTATTCGTAGTTTCCTTGGTCATGCTGGTTTCTATAGGAGGTTTATTAAAGACTTCTATAAAATTTCTAGGCCCCTCACAATTTTTTTGCAAAAGGATATCCCTTTTGTTTTTTATGATGATTGTTTAGAAGCCTTTGAAAGACTCAAGAAAGCCTTAATTACTGCACCTATTGTCCAACCACCTGATTGGAACTTGCCTCTTGAAATTATGTGTGATGCCAGTGGTTATGATTTTGGTGCTGTTCTAGGACAAAGAGTTGATAAGAAATTGAATGTTATTCATTATGCTAGTAAAACTCGAGACAGTGCTCAAAGAAATTATGCTACTACTGAAAAAGAATTCTTAGCAGTGGTGTTTGCTTGTGACAAGTTTAGACCTTATATTGTTGATTCCAAAGTAACTGTTCACACCGACCATGCTGCTATTAAATATCTTATGGAAAAGAAAGATGCTAAACCTAGACTTATTCGTTGGGTTCTCTTGTTACAAGAATTTGATTTGCATATTATTGATAGAAAAGGAGCTGAGAACCCAGTAGCTGATAACTTGTCTAGGCTTGAAAATGTGCTTGATGACCCACTACCTATTGATGATAGTTTTCCTGATGAGGAGTTAGCTGCAATAAATGTTGCTAATAGTACTCCTTGGTATGTTGACTATGCTAATTACATTGTTGCTAAATATCTGCCACCTAGCTTTACTTACCAACAAAAGAAAAAATTCTTCTATGATTTAAGACATTACTTTTGGGATGACCCACATATTTATAAAGAAGGAGTAGATGGTATTATTAGACGTTGTGTACCTGAGCATGAACAGGGACAAATCCTACGGAAATGTCACTCCGAACCATATGGAGGGCATCATGCTAGAGATATAACTGTTCATAAGGTATTGCAATCTTGATTTTATTGGCCTACTCTCTTCAAGGATGCTTGTAAGTATGTATCATCTTGTGATGAATGCCAAAGAATAGGTAATATTGGTAAGCGTCAAGAAATCCCTATGAACTATTCTCTTGCTATTGAACCATTTGATTTTTGGGGATTTGATTACATGGGACCTTTTCCTTCCTCTAATGGGTATACACATATTCTGGTTGTTGTTGATTATGTTACTAAATGGGTAGAAGCTATTCCAACTAGTAGTGCTGATCACAACACCTCTATTAAAATGCTTAAGGAAGTTATTTTCCCAAGGTTTGGAGTCCCTAGATATTTAATGGCTGATGGTGGTTCACACTTTATTCATGGTGCTTTTCGTAAGATGCTTGCTAAGTATGATGTTAACCATAGAATTGCATCACCTTATCATCCTCAGCCTAGTGGTCAAGTTGAACTTAGCACTAGAGAAATTAAATTAATTTTGCAAAAGACTGTTAATAGGTCCAGGAAGAACTGGTCTAAGAAATTAGATGATGCACTTTGGGCTTATAGAACAACATATAAAAATCCTATGGGTATGTCTCCTTATAAAATGGTTTATGGAAAGGCTTGTCATTTGCCTCTTGAGTTAGAACATAAAGCATATTGGGCAGTTAGAGAACTCAATTATGATTTCAAACTTGCGGGTGAAAAGAGGTTATTTGATATAAGCTCATTAGATGAATGGAGAACCCAAGATTATGAAAATGCAAAGTTATTCAAAGAAAAGGTTAAAAGGTGGCATGACAAAAGAATTCAAAAACGTGAGTTTAAAGTTGGAGAATATGTTCTTTCGTATAACTCTCGTTTTAGATTCTTTGCAGGCAAACTCCTCTCCAAATGGGAAGGCCCCTATGTCGTCGAGGAGGTTTACCGGTCCGGAGCCATCAAAATAAATAATTTCAAAGGTACTAACCCGAAGGTTGTCAATGGACAACGAATAAAGCATTATATCATAGGTACGCCTATTAATGTTGAAAGCAATATTATCCAAACTTTGACACCGGAAGAGTACATAAAAGAGTCCTTCCGGACTGAGGGAGTCCTGGACTAAGGGGTCCTCGGGCGTCCGGCCTATTAGCCATGGTCCGGACTGATGGGCTGTGAAGACATGAAGACCGAAGACCGCACCCGTGTCCGGATGGGACTCTCCTTGGCGTGGAAGGCAAGATTGGTGACCGAATATGTAGATTCTTTTCCTCTGTAACGGACCTTGTGTAACCCTAGATCCTCCCGGTGTCTATATAAACTGGAGGACTTAGTCCGGAAGGGGAGAGACTCATTACCTTAGTCATACAGGCTAGGCTTCTAGGGTTTAGCCATTACGATCTCGTGGTAGATCAACTCTTGTAATACTCATATTCATCAAGATCAATCAAGCAGGAAGTAGGGTATTACCTCCATAGAGAGGGCCCGAACCTGGGTAAACATTGTGTCCCCTGTCTCCTGTTACCATCGACCTTAGACGCACAGTTCGGGACTCCCTACCCGAGATCCGCCGGTTTTGACACCGACATTGGTGCTTTCATTGAGAGTTCCACTGCGCCGTCCCCAAAAGGTTCGATGGCCCCTTCAATCGTTAACAATGACGCTGTCCAAGGAGAAACCTTCCTCCCTGGACAGATCTTCGTGTTCGGCGGCTTTGCACTGCGGGCCAACTCGTTTGGCCACCTGGAGCAGATCGATAGCTACGCCCCTGGCCATCAAATCAGATTTGGGAGCTTGAATTACGTTGCGGACATCCGTGGAGATTTGATCTTCGCCAAATTCGAGACCGCGGCGACCGCTCCTGGTCACCTTGACGAACATGACCTAAATCTGTCGTCAGACCACATCCAGGAGATAGCTCATGTGACCCCTCCGGCCTTAGATCCAGAGCACACTGTGGCATCCCAGGATCGGAGGCTCGACCCCACCACGGAGGCCACAGATTCCCCGGCGTTGGAGCCGCACATGGACTTAACCTCACACAATATCTGTGTCACCGGAATTCCGGACTCGTCTCTGGTTATAAGTTCCGAACCAGGTGAGCCCGCGGATGCCGAACTTGATCGTTTATCGATCTTTGAATTCAGCGCCGCAGACATCTTCCAACACTCGCCCCTGGGCGATGTGTTAAATTCGTTGAGAAATCTGTCCTTGGCGGGGGACTCACAGCCGAATTATGTCCGGTTCGAGCTGGAGGCTGATGATGAAGGAGAATTTCGCTTCCCACCCGCCACCCACTCTATAGCCACTGTCGAGGACTTAACCGACATGCTTGATTACGGCTCCGAAGACATCGTCGGTATGGCCGACGAGGCCAACGAGGAGCAGGGCCAAAACCCGCCATTCATTGGGCGATGGACGACCACTTCTTCCGACGACGTATACATGGTGGATATGCCTAAAGAAACTAACAACGATGACAAAGAGGATCCAGTTGAAGACAAACCTCCTAAGACAAAGCCTAGTCGCCGGCGTCAGTGGTGTCGCTCTAAGTCACATTGTACAAAAGACAACAACACCAGCACCGGAGAAAACAATACTCCGACGATGCCGAAGACAATGAAGACCCTGTTGGAGCAACCTCCGAACAGGATGAACAAGCCATACATGAAGACTCGGAGGACAGTAACTATCTTCCGCTCTCTGAGGAAGAGGAAAGCCTCAGCAACGAGGATTTTATCATGCCCGAGGAACCTCTCGAGCAGGAGCGCTTCAAACGACGGCTAATAGCAACTGCAAGAAGCCTGAAAAAGAAGAAGTTGCAGCTTCAAGCGGACCAAGATCTGCTCAATGATAGATGGACCAAAGTCCTAGCCGCCGAAGAATACGGCCTTGGTGGCCCAGCCAAAAGCTACCCGAAGTGTAGATTGCTACCTCAGTTCGATGACGAGGCGCTGGAGCCCGTACCATCATCGCACAATGCGGCAGGTCGACCACAACTTGGTCCGGATAAAGTGGCAACTCAAGCCGAACACCAGACCGCCCCACCTCGCTGTAAAGGCAAGAATAAAGCAGCTCAGGGTTGTACATAAAACCTTCGATAGGACTCGGACAGTAGAGCAGGACACGCAAGATCGGTCTACGGATCGCGAGGACATGCCGTGACACACGACGATGGCTATCTATTCGGACGTAACAAACTTAGCCACACCCGGGCAGAAAACCGCAAAGGGACTCCATCGGAGGTACACCGCAGTGTGGCCTAGCATAGAGGCGCCGCACACCCTCTTTGCTTCACAGACGAAGTAATGGAGCATGAATTCCCAGACGGGTTCAAACCCATGAATATCGAATCATACGACGGAACAACGGATCCCGCGGTATGGATCGAGGACTTCCTCCTCCATATCCACATGGCCCGCGGAGATGACCTTCATGCCATCAAATACCTACCACTAAAACTCAAAGGACCAGCTCGGTACTGGTTAAACAGTCTGCCCGAGAATTCTATTAGCAGCTGGGAAGATTTGGAAGATGCCTTTCGCGACAACTTCCAAGGAACGTATGTCCGGCCACCGGACGCCGATGACTTAAGTCACATTGTCCAGCAGCGCGGAGAGTCAGCCAGAAAGCTCTGGACTAGGTTCTTAGTAAAAAAGAACCAAATCGCTGACTATCCGGACGTGGAAGCCCTCGCGGCCTTTAAACACAGCGTCCGGGATGAATGGCTTGCACGCCACCTCGGTCAAGAGGGACCTAAATCCATGACAACCCTTACCGCTCTAATGACTCGCTTTTGCGCGGGAGAAGACAGTTGGCTCGCTACTAGAAGCAACAGCGCCAGCGACCCGGGCACTTCCGAAATCCGAGACGGCAATGGCAAACCACGACGAAGCAAACACAACAGTCACGATGATAATGAAAGATCACACGACACTGCGGTCAACGCCGGATTCAGCAATCCCAAACCCGGTCAACGGAAAAAGCCACTCAAGGCGAACCGAGACGGACCATCCAACCTAGACAGGATCTTGGACCGACCCTGCCAGATTCACAGCCACCCCGACAAACCAGCTAATCATACCAACAGAAACTATTGGGTCTTCAAGCAGGCCGGCAAGCTCAACACCGAACACAAGGGGAGCAGGCCACCAGGCGATAGGGACGACGGAGAGGTTCACCAACCAAACACCGGGGGTCAGAAGCAATTTCCCCCCGAGGATCGATCAACCCTGGAGCGGAAGTAGCAGTTCGGCTTCTGCCGCCCACCTCATATACACGCAAAATTCGTACCACGTATACATCACTACGCACTCAAGATACCATGGGCATTGGCGGAAGCACAATACGGACAAGCCTGCAAGCATTCCAGTAACATTTTTTATCTACTTTCTTTCTACTTCTTTTTTCATTATCTCTTAAAAATAGGTCACGCAAAGGACAAGCATCTAAACCGACTCCATCGGAGTTCGGATCCGTACACTCACCTAAGGGGCTACCTCCGTCAAGGATTCCCCTCGCCGAGGGCAGGCGACGCAGACGTGCGACAGGAGGTCCAAAATAACCTTTTGTAGACTGCACTCTTTATTTCGAGCCTGTAATATGCCTTTTTCCTCCGCCTTCGACCCCGGGCATGTCAAATAGCCAGGGTTGTGGTCTTTATATATATGAAGTAATCATTGGCATATCGCTCAGGTTCCAGTAAACATTATCCGAATTAATCATTCATGTCTTTTCGCCAATGAATATGGCTCCTATGTTTGTTTCACAGATATACCTCGGCATAACCCACCAGGGGCTCGGTATGGGAACAAATGAGTTGCCAACAAAGTCCGAATAGCTTTACAGCGTACTTCGGCGTCGCGAGTTTGGCCTTATATGCATCAGCTCCGAATCATGTCTTGGGTCAATGGTTGGGTTGCCCGGCTCCTATGCTTGCTACCTTATGTTCCGCTCTATCGGCTAGGGTAGTAATGGGAGAACTACTGCGATTGTGCTTCCGGTTCATCTGGTCAAGCACCTCAGTAGAGAAAGCCGAAAACCGACTGTCATGATGCTGCGAGAGCTGGTCAACCACTCGATGACTTATTGGAATCTGTCGTGATTCCCTCCGTGTCACACGAAGGACCTTTTTTTTCCAGGTCATATATGTAACGCACCATATTGGAATAAGCCGTACGCATGCCAGGGGCTATATCGTAGTCCCCCCTATAAAACTCCTATGGCTAAGTGAAAGTGTTAATGCCCTATAGTCTGATTGCCTGGTTCGCCGCATTATCACCTCCTTCATGGACCAAGATGTTGGATCAAGAGTGATTAATGCTTTTCCGAACACCCCCGTACTTCCTACGAGGGGGCTGAAGCCGACGATTGGAAAACTTTCAGATTATATTAAAACGGCCGCACAGGAGGAACATGAGCTTTCGAGCAAAAACATAAAAATAGACTAGCTATAAAACTGTCTCTTACAATTCTCATACACCTCACTCGAATATTATGCCTTTCGAGCACTGACCCTCTACCAAGCGGGCCGCCTCCAGGACGTCTTCAAAATAAAGCTCGGGTGCATGACGGTCCTTGCCCTTGGGTGGACTCTTAGCCGCAACATCGATGGCCTTCATCTTCCCCCAGAATGTCTTGACACGGGCAAAGGCCATCTGTGCACCCTCAATGCACGTCGATGCTACCTCTTGATCACTGCGTTGGTTTTCCCTTGAAGAGGAAAGGGTGATGCAGTAAAGTAGCGTAAGTATTTCCCTCAGTTTTTGAGAACCAAGGTATCAATCCAGTAGGAGATCACGCTCAAGTCCCACGCACATACACAAACAAATAAGAACCTCGCAACCAACGCGATAAAGGGGTTGTCAATCCCTTCATGGTCACTTACGAGAGTGAGATCTGATAGATATGATAAGATAATACTTTTGGTATTTTTATGATAAAGATGCAAAGTAAAATAAACGGCAATAAAAATTACTAAGTGTTGGAAGATTAATATGATGGAAAATAGACCCGGGGGCCATAGGTTTCACTAGTGGCTTCTCTCAAGAGCATAAGTATTACGGTGGGTAAACGAATTAATGTCGAGCAATTGATAGAATTGAGCATAGTTATGAGAATATCTAGGTTTGATCATGTATATAGGCATCACGTCCGCGACAAGTAGATCGAAACGATTCTGCATCTACTACTATTACTCCACACATCGACCGCTATCCAGCATGCATTTAGAGTATTAAGTTCATAAGAACAGAGTAATTCTTTAAGTAAGATGACATGATGTAGAGGGATAAACTCATGCAATATGATATAAACCCCATCTTTTTATCCTCGATGACAACAATACAATACGTGCCTTGCTGCCCCTACTGTCACTGGGAAAGGACACCGCAAGATTGAACCCAAAGCTAAGCACTTCTCCCATTGCAAGAAAGATCAATCTAGTAGGCCAAACGAAACTGATAATTCGAAGAGACTTGCAAACATAACCAATCATACATAAAAGAATTCAGAGGAGATTCAAATATTGTTCATAGATAAACTTAATCATAAACCCACAATTCATCGGATCTCGACAAACACACCACAAAAGAAGATTACATCAAATAGATCTCCAAGAAGATCGAGGAGAACTTTGTATTGAGATCCAAAGAGAGAGAAGAAGCCATCTAGCTAATAACTATGGACCTGAAGGTCTGAGGTAAACTACTCACACATCATCGGAGAGGCTGTGGTGTTGATGTAGAAGCCCTCCGTGATCAATGCCCCCTCCGGCGGAGCGCCGGAAAAGGCCCCAAGATGGGATCTCACGGGTACAGAAGGTTGATACGTCTCCAACGTATCTATAATTTTGATTGCTCCATGCTATATTATCTTCTGTTTTGGACATTATTGGGCTTTATTATTCACTTTTATATTATTTTTGGGACTAACCTATTAACCGGAGGCCCGGCCCAGAATTGTTGTTTTTTGCCTATTTCAGAGTTTCGTAGAAAAAGAATATCAAACGGAGTCCAAATGGAATGAAACCTTCGGGAACGTGATTTTCGGAACAAACATGATCCAGAGAACTTGGACCCTACGTCAAGAAAGCTACCAGGAAGCCACGAGGTAGGGGGCGCGCCCTCCACCCTCATGGGCCCCATGTTGCTCCACCGACGTAATCCTTCCTCCTATATATACCTACGTACCCCCAAACGATCAGATACGGAACCAAAAACCTAATTCCACCGCCGCAACCTTCTGTACCCACGAGATCCCATATTGGGGCCTGTTCCGGAGCTCCGCCGGAGGGGGCATCGATCACGGAGGGCTTCTACCTCAACACCATAGCCTCTCCGATGAAGTGTGAGTAGTTTACCTCAGACCTTCGGGTCCATAGTTATTAGCTAGATGGCTTCTTCTCTCTTTTTGGATCTCAATACAATGTTCTCCCCCTCTCTTGTGGAGATCTATTCGCTGTAATTTTCTTTTGCGGTGTGTTTGTTGAGACCGATGAATTGTGGGTTTATGATCAAGTTTATCTATGAACAATATTTGAATCTTCTCTGAATTCTTTTATGTATGATTGGTTATCTTTGCAAGTCTCTTCGAATTATCAGTTTGGTTTGGCCTACTAGATTGATCTTTCTTGCAATGGGAGAAGTGCTTACCTTTGGGTTCAATCTTGCGGTGTCCTTTCCCAGTGACAGTAGGGGCAGCAAGGCACGTATTGTATTGTTGCCATCGAGGATAACAAGATGGGGTTTATATCATATTGCCTGAATTTATCCCTCTACATCATGTCATCTTGCTTAAAGCGTTACTCTGTTCTTATGAACTTAATACTCTAGATGCATGCTGGATAGCGGTCGATGTGTGGAGTAATAGTAGTAGATGCAGGCAGGAGTCGGTCTACTTGTCTCGGACGTGATGCCTATATACATGATCATACCTAGATATTCTCATAACTATGCTCAATTCTGTCAATTGCTCAACAGTAATTTGTTCACCCAGCGTAAAATACTTATGCTCTTGAGAGAAGCCACTAGTGAAACCTATGGCCCCCAGGTCTATTTTCCATCATATTAATCTTCCAACACTTAGTTATTTCCGTTGCTTTTATTTTACTTTGCATCTTTATCATAAAAATACCAAAAATATTATCTTATCATATCTATCAGATCTCACTCTCGTAAGTGACCATGTAGGGATTGACAACCCCTTATCGCGTTGGTTGCGAGGATTTATTTGTTTGTGTAGGTGCGAGGGACTCGCGCGTAGCCTCCTACTGGATTGATACCTTGGTTCTCAAAAACCGAGGGAAATACTTACGCTACTTTGTTGTATCACCCTTTCCTCATCAAGGGAAAACCAACGCAGTGCTCAAGAGGTAGCAAGAAGGATTTCTGGTGCCGTTGCCGGGGAGGTCTACGCAAAAGTCAACATACCAAGTACCCATCACAAACCCTTATCTCCTGCATTACATTATTTGCCATTTGCCTCTCGTTTTCCTCTCCCCACTTCACCCTTGCCGTTTTATTCGCCTTCTTCCCGTATGCCTTTTTGTTTGTGTTTCCACGTGCGTTCTATTTACTTGCATCTTTGCTTGCTAAAAATCTATTGATATGGATCCACTTAAAGTGTTCTACTTGGATCATCTTCGATCCTTATGCGCTCGTGCTGAAACCCCAACTAGCCTAGTTGATGGGAAATCTTTAGATGAGCATGCTCATTTTGTGCGTCGCCGTTTGTCTAAAAAAGGGAAACTCTTATGGAATCAAATAAATAAATTGCTGTGTTATGCTTGGAATCTTTGTGAAATTTGTGATTTTACTTGTTGCTCTAAGAACCCTAAAAAACACCTTCCCTACCTATGTGAGTTTAATGAAAATGAAATCTTATCTTCTTATGCAAAGGGTGTTTATAGTTACTATGATATCGAACAAATTGAAGAATTTGTTGCTTTTAAGGGTGCTTATGAAGTTGCTTCTTTGATTGAAAAGTATGATGTTACTCTCTACGAATCTGAAAATTTTGACATACTTAAATATTGCTATGAAAACTATGCTCATAATGTCTATGTTGAAGAATTTATTGAGAGAATGACCGTTGCTTTGGAAGAAAATAATGATACGCATGAATCTATAGATAATGATGATTCCGATGATTTGATTGAAATATCCCTTGATGAACATGATGCTTGCTATTCTTGTGGCCATGATGCCAATATTTATGAAGATTAATTTGCTATAGTTCCTTATGTTAAACATGAGATCGTTGCTATTGCACCCATACTTGGTAGTTCCTTCGATGAAAAGCAAGATTGCAATGATGTTATTATAAATTCTCTTAATGCAAATTGTGTTAATAACATGCAAAACCCTAAGCTTGGGGATGCTAGTTTTTCCATGTCTACTATTTGTTGCAATGATCATGATTGGGGTGATTCTTTTTATGATCTTGAAAATTTATTTAAGCCCCATGATGAATATGAGATTGATATTAGTGTTTGCAATAGTATTGAAAGTGGGTTTGGAAGAGTGTCAACTTTAGATCCCACATATTTGGAGAATGTTCAATCTTATGAAGTTTTTGATAAAAGTGGGTTTGGAGAGGTCATGACTTTAGTTAATGTTAATCCCACTATTTTGGAAGAGTGTCAACTTCGCATGCATGTGGATCGTGTTGAAAATATTTTATGTGATAGCTATTTTGTTGAATTTTCTTATGATCCCACATGTAATTATTATGAGAGAGGAAAATATGGTTGTAGAAATTTTCATGTTACTAAATTACCTCTCGTTATGTTGAGATTGCTATTGTTTCTTTCCGCTTCCTTGCATATGCTAGTTTTTGCTTGCCTTGATTTGTTTGCCTATAAGATGCCTATGCATAGGAAGTACGTTAGACTTAGATGTGTGTGTCATGTGTTTTATGATGCTCTCTTTGTGCTTCAATTCTTGTCTTTCTTGTGAGCATCATTGAAATATCAATGCCTAGCTAGGGGCGTTAAACGATAGCGCTTGTTGGGAGGCAAGCCAATTTTATTTTTGTTTCTTGCTTTTTGTTCCTGGCTAGTAATAAATATTTGATCTAGCCTCTGGTTAGATTTGTTTTTATGTTTTACTTATTGTTTGTGCCAAGTTAAACCTATAGGATCTTCTTGGATGATAGTTATTTGATCTTGCTGAAAATTCCAGAAACTTTCTGTTCACGAAAATAATTGTTAAAAATCACCAGAACGTGATAAAATATTGATTCCAATTGCTTCTGATCAATAAACAAATTTTCTAGGTTGTCCTATTTTTTCTGAATTTTTGGAGTTCCAGAAGTTTGCGTTAGTTACAGATTACTACAGACTGTTCTGTTTTTGACAGATTCTGTTTTTCGTGTGTTGTTTGCTTATTTTGATGAATCTACGGCTAGTAAAATAGTTTATAAACCATAGAGAAGTTGGAATACAGTAGGTTTAACACCAATATAAATAAAGAATGAGTTCAATACAGTACCTTGAAGTGGTCTTTTGTTTTCTTTCGCTAACGGAGCTCACGAGATTTTCTGCTAAGTTTTGTGTTGTGAAGTTTTCAAGTTTTGGGTAAAAGATTTGATGGATTATGGAACAAGGAGTGGCAAGAGCCTAAGCTTGGGGATGCCCCTGGCACCCCCAAGATAATCTAAGGACACCATAAAGCCAAAGCTTGGAGATGCCCCGGAAGGCATCCCCTCTTTCGTCTACTCCCATCGGTAACTTTACTTGGAGCTATATTTTTATTCACCACATGATATGTGTTTTGCTTGGAGCGTCTTGTATGATTTAAGTCTTTGTTTGTTAGTTTACCACAATCATCCTTGCTGTACACACATTTTGAGAGAGACACACATGATTCGGAAATTATTAGAATACTCTATGTGCTTCACTTATATCTTTTGAGCTATATAGTTTTACTCTAGTGCTTCACTTATATCTTTTAGAGCACGGTGGTGGATTTGTTTTATAGAAACTATTGATCTCTCATGCTTCACTTATATTATTTTGAGAGTCTTAAAATAGCATGGCAATTTGCTTTAATTGATATCATGAGAAATTTGATGCTTGATAATTTTTTTGAGATATAAAGGTGGTAATATCATAGTTGTGCTAGTTGAGTAATTGTGGAATTGAAAAATACATGTGTTGGAGTTTGTGATTCCCGTAGCATGCACGTATGGTGAACCGTTATGTAACGAAGTCGGAGCATGAAGTATTTGTTGATTGTCTTCCTTTGTGTGGCGGTCGGGATCGCGCGATGGTTAACTCCTACCAACCCTTCCCCTAGGAGCATGCGTAGTAGTACTTTGCTTCGAGGGCTAATAAATTTTTGCAATAAGTATATGAGTTCTTTATGACTAATGTGAGTCCATGGATTATACGCACACTTACCTTTCCGCAATTTTCTAGCCTCTTCGGTACCGCGCATTGCCCTTTCTCACCTTGAGAGTTGGTGCAAACTCGCCGGTGCATCCAAACCCCGTGATATGATACGCTCTATCACACATAAACCTCCTTATATCTTCCTCAAAACAGCCACCATACCTACCTATCATGGCATTTCCATAGCCATTCCGAGATATATTGCCATGCAACTTTCCACCGTTTCATTTATCATGACATACTCCATCATTGTCATATTGCTCTGCATGATCATGTAGTTGACATTGTATTTGTGGCAACGCCACCATTCATAATTCTTTCATACATGTCGCTCTTGATTCATTGCATATCCCGGTACACCGCCGGAGGCATTCATATAGAGTCATATTTTGTTCTAAGTATTGAGTTGTAATTCATGAGTTGTAAGTAAATAAAAGTGTGATGATCATCATTATTAGAGCATTGTCCCAAGTGAGGAAAGGATGATGGAGACTATGATTCCCCCACAAGTCGGGATGAGACTCCGGACTAAAAAAAAAGAGGCCATAAAAAAGGAGAAAAGGCCCAAATAAAAAAAGAGAGAGAAAAAAGAAAAAAAAAGAGAAAAAGAGAGAAGGGACAATGTTACTATCCTTTTACCACACTTGTGCTTCAAAGTAGCACCGTGATCTTCATAATAGAGAGTCTCTCATTTTGTCACTTTCATATACTAGTGGGAAATTTCATTATAGAACTTGGCTTGTATATTCCAATGATGGGCTTCCTCAAATGCCCGAGGTCTTCGTGAGCAAGCAAGTTGGATGCACACCCACTTAGTTTCTTTTTGAGCTTTCATACACTCATAGCTCTAGTGCATCCGTTGCATGGCAATCCCTACTCCTCGCATTAACATCAATTGATGGGCATCTCCATAGCCCGTTGATTAGCCTCGTTGATGTGAGACTTTCTCTTTTTTTGTCTTCCCACATAACCCCTACCATTATACCTTTTCCACCATAGTGCTATATCCATGGCTTGCGCTCATGTATTGCGTAAGAGTTGAAAAGGCTGAAGCGCGTTAAAAGTATGAACCAATTGCTTGGCTAAAACCGGGGTCGTACATTATATGAATATTTTGTGTGGGGAAGATGGAGCATAGCCAGACTATATGATTTTGTAGGGATAACTTGCTTTGGCTATGTTATTTTGATAAGACATAATTGCTTAGTTAGTATGCTTGAAATATTATTGTTTTTATGTCAACATTAAACTTTTATCTTGAATCATATCAAATCTGAACATTCATGCCACAATAAGAAGAATTACATTGAAATTATGCCAAGAAGCATTCCACATCAAAAATTCTGTTTTTATCATTTACCTACTCGAGGACGAGCAGGAATTAAGCTTGGGGATGCTTGATACGTCTCCAACGTATCTATAATTTTTGATTGCTCCATGCTATATTATCTTCTGTTTTGGACATTATTGGGCTTTATTGTTCACTTTTATATTATTTTTGGGACTAACCTATTAAGCGGAGGCCCAGCCCAGAATTGCTGTTTTTTGCCTATTTCAGAGTTCCGCAGAAAAAGAATATCAAACGGAGTCCAAATGGAATGAAACCTTCGGGAACGTGATTTTGGGAACGAACATGATCCAGAGGACTTGGACCCTACGTCAAGAAAGTGTATAATAAAGCCCATTAAACATCCAAAACAGAATATAATAGTGTTTGCAATAATATGTTCACCCACCGTAATACTTATGCTCTCGAGAGAAGCTACTAGTGAAACCTATGGCCCCCGGGTCTATTTTCCATCATATTAATCTTCCAACACTTAGCTATTTTTATTGCCTTTTATTTTACTTTGCATCTTTATTATAAAAATACCAAAAATAGTGTTTGCAATAATGTGTTCACCCACCTCAATTGCTCAACAGTAATTTGTTCACCCACCGTAATACTTATGCTCTCGAGAGAAGCTACTAGTGAAACCTATGGCCCCCGGGTCTATTTTCCATCATATTAATCTTCCAACACTTAGCTATTTTTATTGCCTTTTATTTTACTTTGCATCTTTATTATAAAAATACCAAAAATATTATCTTATCATATCTATCAGATCTCACTTTCGTAAGTGACCGTGAAGGGATTGACAACCCCTTTATTGTGTTGGTTGCGAGGCTTTTATTTGTTTGTGTAGGTGCGAGGGACTTGAGTGTGGCCTCCTACTGGATTGATACCTTGGTTCTCAAAAACTGAGGGAAATACTTACGCTGCTCTATTGCATCACCCTTTCCTCTTCAAGGGAAAACCAACGCAGTGCTCAAGAGGTAGCACACGTCCGCGACAAGTAGATCAAAACGATTCTGCATCTACTACTCTTACTTCACACATCGACCGCTATCCAGCATGCATCTAGAGTATTAAGTTCATAAGAACAGAGTAATGCTTTAAGTAAGATGACATGATGTAGAGGGATAAACTCATGCAATATTATATAAACCCCATCTTTTTATCCTCGATGGTAACAAATACAATACGTGCCTTGCTGCCCCTGCTTTCACTGGGAAAGGACACCGCAAGATTGAACCCAAAGCTAAGCACTTCTCCCATTGCAAGAAAGATCAATCTAGTAGGCCAAACCAAACTGATAATTCGAAGAGACTTGCAAAGAAAACCAATCATACATAAAAGAATTCAGAGGAGATTCAAATATTGTTCATAGATAAACTTGATCATAAACCCGCAATTCATCGGATCTCGACAAACACACCGTAAAACAAGATTACATCGAATAGATCTCCAAGAAGATCGAGGAGAACTTTGTATTGAGATCCAAAGAGAGACAAGCAGCCATCTAGCTAATAACTATGGACCTGAAGGTCTGAGGTAAACTACACACACATCATCGGAGAGGCTGTGGTGTTGATGTAGAAGCCCTCCGTGATCAATGCCCCCTCCGGCGGAGCGCCGGAAAAGGCCCCAAGATGGGATCTCACGGGTACAGAAGGTTGCGGCGGTGGAAATAGGGTTTTGGCTCTTGTTCTGATGTTTCCAGGGTATATGGGTATATATAGGAGGAAGAAGTACGTCGGTGGAGCAACGTGGGCCCCACGAGGGTGGAGGGCGCACCTGGGGGGGTAGGCGCGCCCCCTGCCTCGTGCTCTCCTCGTTGATTGCTTTACATAGACTCCAAGTCCTCTGGATCACGTTTGTTCCGAAAATCATGTTCCCGAAGGTTTCATTCCGTTTGGACTCCGTTTGATATTCTTTTTCTGCGAAACACTGAAATAGGCAAAAAACAGCAATTCGGGTTGGGCCTCCGATTAATAGGTTAGTCCCAAAAATAATATAAAGTGTATAATAAAGCCCATTAAACATCCAAAACAGAATATAATATAGCATGGAACAATAAAAAATTATAGATACGTTGGAGACGTATCAGTCGACCGCTTCACAGCGTCGATACGCGGCACCGCATCAACGAGCCGCCGGACCAAGCCGAAGTAGCTATTCGAAGCAGGCTCAGTCGGCCACAGCCGGCTTATGACGTTCTTCATGGCAGCGCGGATATCCTATGAAGCTCGGCCCATTGAGACATCTGTTCATTCAGCAACAGAGGGCGCTTTGACGCACCAAATTGTGACCAGAAAAGCTTCTCCGTTGCATACCCCTCTTGCGCTTGATAAAACTGCGCCGCATCGGAAGAACTCTTCAGCAAGTCTAAATACTCGTTCGGAGAACTCCACACTTGGTTAAGCTGAGCATAGTTCGGATCACCAAACTTAGCCTGTAGCAAAAAGGCTTACCGGCCGCAATTTCCCCAGCTTGCCGGATCTCCTCACGGGCTGCTCTGGATTCAGACCGCGCTTCTCTCGCCTCTCGTAAGGCCTTGTCAAGTTCGGTCGTTTTGGATTCATTTTCCTTCTCAAGAAGTTCACAGCGGCTAGCAGCATTTTTTAATTCGAGCGCCATCGTGGATATCTTCTCCTCGTCTTGGCGCCGAGCAGCTTGTTCGGCTTTCAACTCAGCCGATGCCTTCTCGGCAAACGATTACTAAACGGGGCCTGCTCCTTGGCCCGGGCCAGCTCTGCCCGGAGAATTTCAATGGCGGCAGCACCATCTGCAGTCATGCATATTCCAGTCTATAACCTTCGGCGTCATGCTTATATAATAAAAATGTATGTGAAGGGACTGCCCCAAATACATACCCTGCGACTCGTCCAGGTGCATATTGATCAACGCAATGTCATCCCCTGCCACATCAAGCTTCCGCTGTAGCTCGGCAATATCCATAGTTTGGGAAGTAGCCAGGGGGAAGCAGCCTGTGTTTCAGTTAACCAGATTAGTCCTTGAGTATTTCTTCTTGATCCTCCGTTCGCCTCCCATGTGGAGTCAACCCGAGTCTCAAGGGCTACTACCTATACACATGTGCATCTTTGCAAATAAAATATAGTTGAAAACATTATATTACAAACCTCGAAGCCTCTTAGCAGGCTCGTGAAGGCTTCATTCAATCCGCTCTTCACGGACAGAATCTTCTCAACCACCGTACCCATCAAGGTACGCTGTTCCTCCGAGACAGATGCTTTTTGTAGCATGTCCCGCAATATATCCGGTGTCGCGGGTCTCCGAAAGCCGCTCTGGGAGCACGACCGTCCTTTGAAGGAACCCGTTCACCCGTCTCCAGAATCATCGTTGGCTGAAAACCGGACAGTCCCGGGCCTCCATTATTGGCCCCCGAATCCCGAACGATTGGAGGTCCACCTTCGGTTACAGCCTCCTTCATCCCCTGCACCGCTTGTTGATCAAGAATAACCCTTCGAGATGAAACTTCGGAGTCGTCCGCCTTATTGGGCGAGGAGGTCGGGGGAGGCGTCTCGCTTTCCATCATCTCTGGGAGGAGATCTCCCGAAGAAGAAGAGTGCCGAGAAGGATTCTGTGCCGGACTGTAAAAATACACAGGCACGTTACGTATTTCTCCGGTAACAGGAAAGAAGCGGGACACTATCAAAGTACCCCGGATTCACTTACGGTTTGGTCGAGGGCTTGTCCTCATGACGGAGCTGTTCACTGGCATCGCCTTCCAATCCCTAGCCGCTCGACGGTGGCATCTTGCCTCTCTTAGGAGACCGCCCCTCCCAACCTTCGGAGGCGGTCCTTTTCCTTCTGAATGGAGAAGGGATACTGGCTTCTCTTTCACCTCCGTCTTCGGGCGAGGAAATATCGATTTCTCCGGACTCAGTATCTGATTTACCTCTGGAACGAAGGTCATCCCGGGTCTTCTCACTCTCCACCTTGCCCTCCCCTGACAGTATCTGGTCCGGTGCCGGTGCCAGCATCCGTGTTAACACGGAGTCTGCTGAGTCTTCGGGAAGAGGGGCCGGACACCTAATCCATTCCGCTTTGTTTATCCAGCCCTGGAAAAGGATGGTTTGCTCAGTATCTTATCACAGGATATCTGATTATGAGGTGTTCAGCGGATGAGTACTTACCGGGGTGTCCGGATGGTTACAGTCTAGGCCAGTATCTTTGGTGGTGTCCGGCCATTGTTTTCGTCTCCCGGAGAATAATTCCCACATTCCTTCGTGCGTAATGCCGAAGAAGTTCTGAAGAGTCCGTGGCCCTTCTGGGTTAAACTCCCATAGGCGGAGAGGCCGTCGCTGGCACGGCAGGGTCCGACGGACTAACATTACCTGAATAATGTTGGCGATATTGATATCCTTTTCAATGAGGCTTCGGATGCGACTTTGCAGAGTCCGCACCTCGTCAACTGATCCCCAGTCTAACCCCTTGTTAATCCATGATGCAAGCTGAATTGGGGGGTTGGATCAAAACGCAGGCACAGCTGCCCACTTGGAACCACGTGACGATAAACGCCGAGATGAGGAGAATAGAGTTCGGGGCGAGATCGTGAAAATCAAGTCCATAATAGAACATGAGCCCCCGGACGAAGGGATTGAGGGCGAACCCTAACCCTCAGAGGAAGTGGGAAATGAACATGACCCTCTCGCTGGATCTAGGGGTAGGGATAACCTGCCCTTCCGCGGGAAGCCGATGGAGGATTTCTGCGGTCAGATATCTTACCACCCGAAGCTTCGTGATATCCTCCTCTCTGACAGAAGAAGCCACCCACCGGCCTTGACGGCTGGGTCTGGACATAACTAAGGCTCGCGGAGATTGAAACCTGGGTGTTGGAACTCGAGGTAGTAAGGGTTGAGGAAGAAGCAAGCGTGGAGAAGAAAGACGGGTCTGTACCCCTTTATAAAGGCTGTGAATATCGAACGCCTCCTCCCGGGCCTTAAACCTTGCCTATTCCTAAGGAGTTGTACCCTAAGGACGGTTGGGTTACCCACGTCCGTGTCGATAAAAGAATCCCTTAATAAGGGGACACGATCTCTGCTTGGATAAGACGTGTCAATGACACCCACGTTTCGGAACATGGGGCCGCAGGCAAAACAACGGTCTGAAATTATGACCGGGCAGGCGTGATGTCACGTTGTAAAAAGTCGCCAATGGATTGGACCCGTGGAATATTAAGTTCTCTCCGCGGTTGTGTGCGGTGAGTGTTACAGGTCCGGATACAATCATCACGTCTGGAGGCTATCTTGGAGTTCGTAAAGAAGGGAACCCGCCTTGCAATGCCGAAGACAAATCTGCGCGCCGGACTCCTCGTCATTGAAGCCAGGTTCAGGGGCTACTAAGGAAGTCCTGGACTAAGGGGTCCTCGGGCGTCCGGCCTATTAGCCATGGGGCGGACTGATGGGCTGTGAAGACATGAAGACCGAAGACTGCACCCGTGTCCGGATGGGACTCTCCTTGGCGTGGAACGCAAGCTTGGCGACCGAATATGTAGATTCTTTTCCTCTGTAACCGACCTTGTGTAAGCCTAGATCCTCCCGATGTCTATATAAACCGGAGGACTTAGTCCGGAAGGGGAGAGACTCATTACCTTAGTCATACAGGCTAGGATTCTAGGGTTTAGCCATTATGATCTCGTGGTAGATCAATAAGGAGGTACGTGATACGGTAAGTAAACGGACTCCGAAAAATCTGCAAAAATATTTTCTGTCAATTTTGGAATATTTTAGAATTTTTGAATTAAAGAAACTTCCAGGAAGCGTCCCCTGGTGGGCACAAGACACCAGGGCGCGCCAGGCATGCCTGGCGCGCCCAGGTGGGTTGTACTCACCTGGGACACCTCCCTAAAATAATAATACTAGTCTATTATGGTTCGAGAGGAGGTAGCAGGATCCACTCAAACACTACAGTGGAAGTGTGTTGAATCAAGAGTAGATAGTAAGCGCCTTTATTATGGTCGTTTCATTCTGTCCCCGCTTAGAAAAGGTCAAGCGGACACCGTCGGTATTGCCTTGCGAAGAGCTTTACTTGGAGAAATAGAAGGAACATGTATCACACGTGCAAAATTTGGGAGCGTGCCGCACGAGTATTCTACAATAGCAGGTATTGAAGAATCCGTACAAGAAATTTTCGTTTTTCTTCTGTATGCTTGCCTTGCAAGATAAAAATTATATATATATATATATATATATATATATTTCCCTAACCTGTTAACCATAGTATCGCGGAGAAAATCCGCTGTTCTCTTTTCTTGCTGTTTCTGGTCAGATTTATCAAGCTAGGCATCATGTCTTCCTGCTCCTCTAACCACATGGAAGAAGATGCTTGGCTGATGAAGATCGAGACTAAGCGGGAGGAGCCTACGGACACCACCAAGGGAGAACTGAGTATCGGGTATGGGCACTCCCCTTGGCTTCCGCCAAGCTTGGGGGAGGTGCCCCGGTATCGTATCATCCCACCATCTTTTTGCTTTTACCTATTTTAGTTCAACCTTTTGCTTTAGATGAAATAAAGTTTAGTTCGATCCTTTTCTCTTCGAGAGTTTGCTTAGTGATATGTCATTGTCATCTTGTGCAAGTTATATAACAAAGTTAGTTTGCATTTTTACTTCCTTTACTTTCGTGCCGCAAATAAAGAAAGGAAAAAGAGAAAAGAAATAAATCAATAAGATCATATACTAATCCTATGGTAGGTGACAGCACCACATAAGGAAAAGTATAAATAAGAAAATTTTATTAGAGATTGACAAACATAGCATTGGTCAGTGATGCAACTCATGAAAGAATTAATAAGGGAAGGGAAGATTCACATATAAATATAATATCCTAGAAATCTTTTGTGATTGTGAGCCCTCGTCAAAATATTATATGTCAAAATTGTTGACGTTGGACATGGAAGACAACGTGATGGTTTATGTATGTTTATATTCACATAGAAGTCATATTGTCATAGATCCTTCAACATGTGATGCTTGCCCCCTATCTTTGCTAGCCAAAAATTCCACACTAAGTAGAGATACTACTTGTGCATCCAAAAACCCTTAAACCCAAATCTTTTTCAAGTGTCCACCATACCTACCTAGGGATTGAACAAGATCCCTCAAGTAAGTTGTCATCGGTGCAAAAAGGCAATAAAAATTCTCTCTAAATATGTGAGATCTTTTAGTGTAAGAGAAAATTGAGCGTTGCACGAACTTGGATGACAACGAATAAAAGCGACAGACTGCATAATAAAGGTTGTCATCTTAAGGGGCAATGTAACGTGATGTTTTTTGCACTAAGGGGTTGAGTATGCAAACAAATAAGCGCATGGCAACCTCTGCTTCCCTCTGCAAAGGGCCTATCTTTTACTTTTAAGTATTTACTTTTATGCAAAGAGTCAAAGTTTTCCTTCTATTCCTTTTATTTTTCTCTTTTGGCAAGCATCGTGTGGTGAGGAAAGATCTAGGCACATATGTCCAGTTGAGTATAGATAGCATGAGTTATTATGGTTGACATCACCCTTGAGGTGAGTATGTTGGGAGGCGAAAACTATAAGCCCCTATCTTTCTATGTGTCCGGTTGAAACGTTTTGCTCATGGGTACAAAGTGAGTGTTAGCAATCATGGAAGACTATATGATGGTTGAGTATGTGGACTTGCCTAAAGGCTCCAAAACGTGACCCTTCCTGAAATGATGATGAATTGTAGTTGCAAAGTTGATTGAGAACATAGTTTATTGATTTCTAATAGAGTTTTTGCTTTATACTTTGATTGTGTAATGAACTGTTACTTATTAATAGGAAGTGTATAATAAAAGTTTTATGTTCAAATTTGTTGCTGCTATAATAATCAACATGGTGCTTCTATGTCCGTATTTTGTTTTTATCGCACCTCTCTCTCAAAGCATGTGGACATGTTTTTCGATTTCGGTTTTCGCTTGAGGACAAGCGAGGTCTAAGCTTGGGGGAGCTGATACGTCCATTTTCATCATGTTTTCTTACTGTTATTTACAATGTTTTTATCCATAATAATGCTTTTTGGAGTAATTATAATGCCTTTTCTCCCATAATTTGCAAGGTACACGCAAAGAGGAAGAATTCCGGCAGCTGGAAATCTGGACCTGAAAAAGCTACGTCAGGCTACCTATTCTGCACAACTCCAAATGGGCTGAAACTTGACGGGGATTTTTATGAATTATTTAAGAAATATTGGAGCCAATAAACACCAGAAGGGGCCAGTAGGTGGGCACAACCCACCTGGGCGCGCCAGGCCCCCCTGGCGCGCCCTGGTGTATCGTGCCCTCCTCAGCCCACCTCCGGTGCCCATCTTCTGGTATATAAGTGGTTTTGACCTAGAAAAAATAGAAAAATACTTTCGGGATGGAGCGCCGCCGTTTCGAGGCGAAACTTGGGCAGGAGCACTTTTGCCCTCCGGCAGAGCGATTCCGCCAGGGAAACTTCCCTCCCGGAGGGGGAAATCATCGTCATCATCATCACCAATAGCTCTCCCATCTTTGGGAGGGCCATCTCCATCAACATCTTCAACAACACCATCTCCTCTCAAACCCTAGTTCATCTCTTGTGTTCAATCTTTGTACCGGAACCTTAGATTGGTGCTTGTAGGTGACTAGTAGTGTTGATTACATCTTGTAGTTGATTACTATATGGTTTATTTGGTGGAAGATTATATGTTCAGATCCATAATGCATATTAATACCCCTCTGATCATGAGCATGTCTCTTGATTGTGAGTAGTTACTTTTGTTCTTGAGGTCATGGGGTAAATCATGTTGCAAGTAATCATGTGAATTTGATATGTGTTTGATATTTTGATGGTATGTATGTTGTGATTCCCTTAGTGGTGTCATGTGAACGTCGACTACATGACACTTCACCATATTTGTGCCTAAGGGAATGCATCATGGAGTAGCAATTAGATGGTGGGTTGCGAGAGTGACAGAAACTTAAACCCCAGTTGATGCACTACTCTGTAAGGGACCGATTGGATCCTAGAGTTTAATGCCATGGTCAAGATTTATCCTTAATACTTTTCTCATAGTTGAGGATGCTTGCGGAAGGGTTAATCATAAGTAGGAGGTTTTTTCAAGTAAGAACACCACCTAAGCACTGGTCCACCCACATATCAAATTATTAAAGTAGCGAACACAAATCAAACCAACATGATGAAACTAACTAGATGGAATTCCCGTGTACCCTCAAGAACGCTTTGCTTATCATAAGATACCGTTTTGGCCTGTTCTTTGCCTCAAAAGGATTGGGCTACCTTGCTGCATACTTGTTACTAATATCGTTACTTGCTTGTTACAAATTATCTTGCTATCAAACTACTCTGCTACTTACAATTTCAGTACCTGCAGACATTACCCTACTGAAAACTACTTGCCATTTCCTTCTGCTCCTCGTTGGGTTCGACACTCTTACTTATCGAAAAGAGCTACAATTGATCCCCTATACTTGTGGGTCATCATCCCCCAGGGGCTAGCCCCGCTCCTCTATTTATATGTTGAGCCCTGGGGTCATTTCTTGGAGAAAGAGCCTCCTCAAAGTCGGTTTGGAACGCAAGGAAGAGTCCTTCTCGGTTTCCAGTACCAGATGCCACGGTCCTCAGCGTCTGGCCCAGACACCATGGGCCTCGGCATCTGGTCGCTGACCTCCACAAAACTTCCTTTTGCACCGACCTAAAGCTGGCCCAACCATATCAATCTTTACCTCCGGACCATTCCGGAGCTCCTCGTCATGTCTGTGATCTCATCTGGGACTCCGAACAAAATTCGGTCACCAACATACATAACTCATATAATACTATATCGTCAACGAACATTAAGTGTGCGGACCCTACAGGTTCGAGAATGATGTAGACATGACCGAGACACTTCTCCGGTCAATAACCAATAGCGTGACCTGGATGCCCATATTGGTTCCTACATATTCTATGAAGATCTTTATCGGTCGAACCTTTATGACAACATACGTAATTCCCTTTGTCCATCGGTATGTTACTTGCCCGAGATTCGATCGTCAGTATCTCCATACCTAGTTCAATCTCGTTAACGGCAAGTCTATTTACTCGTTCTGTAATACGTCATCTCGTAACTAACTCCTTATTCACTTTGCTTGCAAGCTTCTTTTGATGTTGTATTACCGAGAGGGCCCAGAGATACCTCTCCGTCATATGGAGTAACAAGACTCAATCTCGATTCACGCCAACCAACAGACACCTTCGGAGATACCTGTAGGGAATCTTTATGATCACCCAGTTATATTGTGACGTTTGATAGCACACAAGGTATTCCTCCGGTATCCGGGAGTTGCATGATCTCATGGTCGAAGGAATATGTATTTGACATTTATGAAAGCAGTAGCAATAAACTGAACGATCATAGGCTAAGCTAACGGATGGGTCTTGTCCATCACATCATTCTCCTAATGATGTGATCTCGTTATCAAATGACAACTCATGTCTATGGTCAGGAAACCTTAACCATCTTTTGATCAACGAGCTAGTCTAGTAGAGGCATACTAGGGACTTGGTATTTGCTTACGTATTCACACATGTATTTAAGTTTCCAATTAATTTCTAGCATGAATAATAAACATTTTACCATGATTAAGGAAATATAATAATAACCACTTTATTATTGCCTCTAGGGCATATTTCAATAGTCTCCCACTTGCACTAGATCAATAGTCTAGATTAGATTGTAATGAATCTAGCACCCATGGAGTCTTGGTGCTGATCATGTTTTGCTCGGGGAAGAGGTTTAGTCCACGGGTCTGCCACATTCAGATCCGTATGTACTTTGCAAATTTCTATGTCTCCATTCTTGACCTTTTCACGAATAGAGTTGAAGCGTCTCTTGATGTGTTTGGTTCTCTTGTGAAACCTGAATTCCTTCGCTAAGGCAATTGCTCTAGTGTCGTCACAAAAGATTGTCATTGGACCCGATGAACTGGGTATTACACCCAGATCAGATACGAACTCCATCATCTAGACTCCTTCATGCACTGCTTCCAAAGCAGCCATGTACTCCACTTCACATGTAGATCCCGCCACAACGCTTTGCTTAGAACTGCACCAACTGACAGCTCCACCATGCAATATAAATATGTCTCCGGTTTGTGACTTAGAGTCATCCGGATCTGTGTCGAAGCTAGCATTGATGTAACCCTTTACGATGAGCTCTTCGTCACCTCATATACGAGAAACATATCCTTGGTCCTTTTCAGGTACTTCAGGATATTCTTCACCGCTGTCCAGTGATCCACTCCTGGATTACTTTGGTACTGCTACCTCTTGAGCACTACGTTGGTTTTCCCTTGAAGAGGAAAGGGTGATGCAGTAAAGTAGCGTAAGTATTTCCCTCAGTTTTTGAGAACCAAGGTATCAATCCAGTAGGAGACCACGCACGAGTCCCACGCACCTACACAAATAAATAAGAACCTCGCAACCAACGCGATAAAGGGGTTGTCAATCCCTTCACGGTCACTTACGAGAGTGAGATCTGATAGAGATGATAAGATAATATTTTTGGTATTTTTATGGTAAAGACTAAAAGTAAAGAAAGCAAAATAAACGGCAAAAGAAATAGCTTGTTGTTGGGAGATTAATATGATGGAAAATAGACCCGGGGCCATAGGTATCACTAGTGGCTTCTCTCAAGATAGCATAAGTATTACGGTGGGTAAACGAATTACTGTCGAGCAATTGATAGAATTGAGCATAGTTATGAGAATATCTAGGTATGATCATGTATATAGGCATCATGTCCGTGACAAGTAGACCGACTCCTGCCTGCATCTACTACTATTACTCCACACATCGACCGCTATCCAACATGCATCTAGAGTATTAAGCTCATAAGAACAGAGTAACACTTTAAGCAAGATGACATGATGTAGAGGGATGAACTCATGCAATATGATATAAACCCCGTCTTTTTATCCTCGATGGCAACAATACAATATGTGTCATTTCCCCTACTGTCACTGGGATCGAGCACCGCAAGATTGAACCCAAAGCTAAGCACTTCTCCCATTGCAAGAAAGATCAATCTAGTAGGCCAAACCAAACTGATAATTCGAAGAGACTTGCAAAGATAACCAATCATACATAAAAGAATTCAGAGAAGATTCAAATATTGTTCATAGATAATCTTGATCATAAACCCACAAATCATCGGATCTCGACAAACACACCGCAAAAAGAAGAGTTACATCAAATAGATCTCCAAGAGAATCGAGGAGAACTTTGTATTGAGATCCAAAGAGAGAGAAGAAGCCATCTAGCTAATAACTATGGACCCGAAGGTCTGAGGTAAACTACTCACACATCATCGGAGAGGCTATGGTGTTGATGTAGAAGCCCTCCGTGATTGATGCCCCCTCCGGCAGGACGCCGGAAAAGGCCCCAAGATGGGATCTCACGGGTATAGAAGGTTGCGGTGGTGGAATTAGGTTTTCGTGGTGCTCCTCGATGGTTTGGGGGTACGTAGGTATATATAGGAGGAAGAAGTACGTCGGTGGAGCCACGAGGGGCCCATGAGGGTGGAGGGCGTGCCTGGGGGGGTAGGCGCGCCCCCCTACCTCATGGCTTCCTCGTCTGTTGCTTGACGTCCACTCCAAGTCCTCTGGATCACGTTTGTTCCGAAAATCATGTTCCCGAAGGTTTCATTCCGTTTGGACTCCGTTTGATATTCTTTTTCTGCGAAACACTGAAATAGGCAAAAAAACAGCAATTTGGGCTGGGCCTCCGGTTAATAGGTTAGTCCCAAAAATAATATAAAAGTGTATAATAAAGCCCATTAATCATCCAAAACAGAATATAACATAGCATGGAACAATCAAAAATTATAGATACGTTGGAGACGTATCAAGCATCCCCAAGCTTAATTCCTGCTCATCTTCGAGTAGGTAAATGATAAAAACAGAATTTTTTGATGTGGAATGCTACTTGGCATAATTTTCAATGTAATTCTCTTATTTGTGGTATGAATATTCAGATCCGAAAGATTCAAGATAAAATTTTAATATTGACATAAAAGTAATAATACTTCAAGCATACTAACTAAGCAATTATGTCTTCTCAAAATAACATGGCCAAAGAAAGTTCATCCCTACAAAATCATATAGTTTGGTCATGCTCCATTTTCGTCACACAAGAATGCTCTCATCATGCACAACCCCGATGACAAGCCAAGCAATTGTTTCATACTTTAGTAATCTCAAACTTTTTTCAACTTTCACGCAATATATGAGCGTGAGCCATGGATATAGCACTATGGGTGGAATAGAATATGATGATGGGGGTTATGTGGAGAAGACAAAAAAGGAGAAAGTCTCACATTGACGCGGCTAATCAATGAGCTAGGGAGATGCCCATCGATTGATGTCAATGCAAGGAGTAGGGATTGCCATGCAACGGATGCACTAGAGCTGAATAAATGTATGAAAGCTCAACAAAAGAAACTAAGTGGGTGTGCATCCAACTTGCTTGCTCACGAAGACCTAGGGCATTTGAGGAAGCCCATTGTTGGAATATACAAGCCAAGTTCTATAATGAAAAATTCCCACTAGTATATGAAAGTGACAAAACAAGAGACTCTCTATCATAAAAATCATGGTGCTACTTTGAAGCACAAGTGTGGAAAAGAGGATAGTAGCATTGTCCCTTCTTTATTTCCTTTTTTTGGGCCTCCCTTTTTTATTTGGCCTTTCTCTTTTTTTTGGGACAATACTCTATGAATGATGATCATCACACTTCTATTTATTTACAACTCAATGATTACAACTCAATGATCATCACACTTCTATATGAATGCCTCCGGCGGTGTACCGGGATGGGCAATGAATCAAGAGTGACATGTATGAAATAATATGCATGGTGGCTTTGCCACAAATACGACGTCAACTACATGATCATGCAAGGCAATATGACAATGATGAAACGTGTCATAATAAACGGAACGGTGGAAAGTTGCATGGCAATATATCTCGGAATGGCTATGGAAATGCCATAATAGGTAGGTATGGTGGCTGTTTTGAGGAAGATATAAGGAGGTTTATGTGTGATAGAGTGTATCATATCACGGGGTTTGGATGCACCGGCGAAGTTTGCACCAACTCTCAAGGTGAGAAAGGGCAATGCACGGTACCGAAGAGGCTAGCAATGATGGAAGGGTGAGAGTGTGTATAATCCATGGACTCAACATTAGTCATAAAGAACTCACATACTTATTGCAAAAATCTACAAGTCATCAAAAACCAAGCACTACGCGCATGCTCCTAGGGGGATAGATTGGTAGGAAAAGACCATCGGTCGTCCCCGACCGCCACTCATAAGGAGGACAATCAAAAAACACCTCATGTTTCAAATTTGTTACACAACGTTTACCATACGTGCATGCTACGGGACTTGCAAACTTCAAACAAGTATTTCTCAAATTCACAACTACTCAACTAGCACAACTTTAATATCACTACCTCCATATCTCAAAACAATCATCAAGCATCAAACTTTTCTTAGTATTCAACGCACTTATAAGAAAGTTTTTACTAATCTTGGATGCCTATCATATTAGGACTAATTTCTCAATTTAAGTAAATTACCATGCTGTTTTGTAGGACTCTAAAAATGATATAAGTGAAGCATGAGAGAACAATAGTTTCTATAAAACAAAACCACCACGTGCTCTAAAAGATATAAGTGAAGCACTAGAGCAAAAACTATATAGTTCAAAAGATATAAGTGAAGCACAAAGAGTATTCTAATAAATTCCGAATCATGTATGTCTCTCTCGAAAGGTGTGTACAGCAAGGATGATTGTGGTAAACTAAAAAGCAAAGACTCAAATCATACAAGACGCTCCAAGCAAAACACATATCATGTGGTGAATAAAAATATAGCTCCAAGTAAAGTTACCGATGGACGAAGACGAAAGAGGGGATGCCTTCCGGGGCATCCCCAAGCTTTGGCTTTTTGGTGTCCTTAGATTTACCTTGGGGTTCCTTGGGCATCCCCAAGCTTAGGCTCTTGCCACTCCTTGTTCCATAATCCATCAAATCCTTACCCAAAACTTGAAAACTTCACAACACAAAACTTAACAGAAAATCTCGTGAGCTCCGTTAGCGAAACAAAACAAAACACCACTTCAAGGTACTGTATTGAACTCATTCTTTATTTATATTGGTGTTAAACATACTGTATTCCAACTTTTCTATGGTTTATAAACTCTTTTACTAGCCATGATTCATCAAAATAAGCAAACAACACTCGAAAAACAGAATCTGTCAAAAACAGAATAGTCTGTAGTAATCTGTAACTAACGCAAACTTCTGGAACTCAGAAAAATCTACCAAAATAGGACGACCTAAATTTTTTTTATTGATATGCTGCAATTGGAATCAATATTTTATCACGTTCTGGTGATTTTTAACAATTGTTTTCGTGAACAGAAAGTTTCTGGAATTTTCAGCAAGATCAAATAACTATTATCCAAGAAGATCCTATAGGTTTAACTTGGCACAAACACTAATTAAAACACAAAAACAAATCTAACCAGAGGCTAGATCAAAGATTTATTTTCCTAAAAAGAAGCAAAAAGCAAAAAAAAAAACTAAAATAAAATTGGGTTGCCTCCCAACAAGCGGTATCGTTTAACACCCCTAGCTAGGCATAAAAGCAAGAATAGATCTAAGTATTGCTATCTTGGGTCTTTAATTTTTTAGCGGAGTTATGCTCGAATCCGGGAGGTTCTTTATGTTTCCCTTCATATTCGAAAATTTTGAGATCAAAAGAGTCCAACCGCTTATTGCAAAGGGTAATCAACATATTCATGCGGTGGAGATTTCCGCTAACACTCTTAAGAGGTTCAAGAGATTTTTGTAAAATCTTCGTTACTTCGCAAATTTTCTCAAAAACTTGCGTTTCTTCTTGGGTATGATGAGGCCCCTTTTGTTGAGGTAGTGTTCCCACTATACCCTCTATAATTTCATGCGCAATACTGGGATCAATTTCAATAAAATTTCATTTGGCAACGCAATCCATGAGTTGTCTATGATACATATTCAGTCCAACATAAAAATTGCGAAGCAAAATTCTAAAATTCACCTCTAGGGTTCAGTTACGATAAGATTCCATCATTCTAAACCAAGCATCTTTTAAGTTTTCTCCTTGTCTTTGTTTGAAGTGAAGAACTTCAAACTCGGGAGACAAAGGAGTAGATAAAGGACTAGCCATAACGACGAGGCAAGAAAAAAAAAAAGAGGTGAACGAAAAAGAGAGGGCGAATAAAACGGCAAGGGTGAAGTGGGGGAGAGGAAAACGAGAGGCAAATGGCAAATAATGTAATGCGAGGGATAAGAGGTTGTGATGGGTACTTGGTATGTCTTGACTTGTGCGTAGACTCCCCGGCAACGGCGCAAGAAATCCTTCTTGCTACCTCTTGAGCACTGTGTTGGTTTTCCCTTGAAGAGCAAAGGGTGATGCAGTAAAGTAGCGTAAGTATTTCCCTCAGTTTTTGAGAACCAAGGTATCAATCCAGTAGGAGACCACGCGCGAGTCCCACGCACCTACACAAACAAATAAGAACCTCGCAACCAACGCGATAAAGGGGTTGTCAATCCCTTCACGGTCACTTACGAGAGTGAGATCTGATAGAGATGATAAGATAATATTTTTGGTATTTTTATGGTAAAGACTAAAAGTAAAGAAAGCAAAATAAACGGCAAAAGAAATAGCTTGTTGTTGGGAGATTAATATGATGGAAAATAGACCCGTGGGCCATAGGTTTCGCTAGTGGCTTCTCTCAAGATAGCATAAGTATTACGGTGGGTAAACAAATTACTATCGAGCAATTGATAGAATTGAGCATAGTTGTGAGAATATCTAGGTATGATCATGTATATAGGCATCACATCCGTGACAAGTAGACCGACTCCTGCTGCATCTACTACTATTACTCCACACATCGACCGTTATCCAGCATGCATCTAGAGTATTAAGTTCATAAGAACAGAGTAACGCTTTAAGCAAGATGACATGATGTAGAGGGATGAACTCACGCAATATGATATAAACCCCATCTTTTTATCCTCGATGGCAACAATACAATACGTGTCGTTTCCCCTACTGTCACTGGGATCGAGCACCGCAAGATTGAACCCAAAGCTAAGCACTTCTCCTATTGCAAGAAAGATCAATCTAGTAGGCCAAACCAAACTGATAATTCGAAGAGACTTGCAAAGATAACCAATCATACATAAAAGAATTCAGAGAAGATTCAAATATTGTTCATAGATAATCTTGATCATAAACCCACAATTCATCGGATCTCAACAAACACACCGCAAAAAGAAGAGTTACATCAAATAGATCTCCAAGAGAATCGAGGAGAACTTTGTATTGAGATCCAAAGAGAGAGAAGAAGCCATCTAGCTAATAACTATGGACCCGAAGGCCTGAGGTAAACTACTCACACATCATCGGAGAGGCTATGGTGTTGATGTAGAAGCCCTCCGTGATCGATGCCCCCTCCGGCAGGACGCCGGAAAAGGCCCCAAGATGGGATCTCACGGGTACAGAAGGTTGCGGCGGTGGAATTAGGTTTTCGTGGTGCTCCTCGATGGTTTGGGGGTACGTATGTATATATAGGAGGAAGAAGTAGGTCGGTGGAGCCACGTGGGGCCCACGAGGGTGGAGGGCGCGCCTGGGGGGGTAGGCGCGCCCCCCTACCTCGTGGCTTCCTCGTATGTTGCTTGACGTCCACTCCAAGTCCTCTGGATCACGTTTGTTCCGAAAATCACATTCCCGAAGGTTTCATTCCGTTTGGACTCCGTTTGATATTCTTTTTCTGCGAAACACTGAAATAGGCAAAAAAACAGCAATTTGGGCTGGGCCTCCGGTTAATAGGTTAGTCCCAAAAATAATATAAAAGTGTATAATAAAGCCCATTAATCATCCAAAACAGAATATAACATAGCATGGAACAATAAAAAATTATAGATATGTTGGAGACGTATCAGTACCTCCCTGCCAAACTTATGGCAAGGCACGCATTAGGTCCGGTACACAGCATGGCATACATAATAGAACCTATGGCTGAGGCATAGGGATTGACTTTCATTCTCTCTCTATCTTCTGCCGTGGTCAGGCCTTGAGTCTGACTCAATTTCACACCTTGCAACACAGGCAAGAACCCTTTCTTTGACTGGTCCATTTTGAGCTTCTTCAGAACTTTGTCAAGGTATGTGCATTGTGAAAGTCCTATTAAGCATCTCGATCTATCCCTATAGATCTTGATGCCCAATATATAAGCAGCTTCACCGAGGTCTTTCATTGAAAAATTCTTATTCAAGTATCCTTTTATGCTATCCAGAAATTCTATATCATTTCCAATCAGTAATATGTCATCCACATATAACACCAGAAATGCTACATAGCTCCCACTCACTTTCTTGTAAATACAGGCTTCTCCGTAAGTCTGTATAAAACCATATGCTTTGATCACATCATCAAAGCGTATATTTCAACTCCGAGATGCTTGCACCAGTCCATAAATGGATCGCTGGAGCTTGCACACTTTGTTAGCACCTTTGGGGTCGACAAAACCTTCTGGTTGCATCATATACAACTCTTCTTCGAGAAACCCGTTAAGGAATGCAGTTTTGACATCCATTTGCCAGATTTCATAATCATATATCGCGGCAATTGCTAACATGATTCGGACAGACTTAAGCAGCGCTACGAGTGAGAAAGTCTCATCGTAGTCAACCCCTTGAACTTGTCGAAAACCTTTTGGGACAAGTCGAGCTTTGTAGACAACGATATTACCATCAGCGTCTGACTTCTTCTTGAAGATCCATTTATTCTCAATGGCTTGCCGATCATCGGGCAAGTCCACCAAAGTTCACAATGTGTTCTCATGCATAGATCCTATCTTAGATTTCATGGCCTCAAGCCATTTGTCGGAATCTGGGATCATCATAGCTTCTTCATAGTTCGTAGGTTCGCCGTTGTCTAACAACATGACTTTCAGGATAGGATTACCGTACCACTCTGGTGTGGAACGTGTTCTGGTCGACCTACGAAGTTCAGTAGTAACTTGATCTGAGGTTTCATGATCATTATCATTTGCTTCCTCTCTGGTTGGTGTAGACATCACGGGAACGGTTTTCTCTGATGTGCTACTTTCCAATTCGAGAGAAGGTACAACTACCTCATCAAGTTCTACTTTCCTCCCACTCACTTATTTCGAAAGAAACTCCTTCTCTAGAAAGGACCCATTCTTAGCAACAAAGATCTTGCCTTCGGATCTGTGGTAGAAGGTATACCCAATAGTTTCTTTAGGGTATCCTATGAAGATGTACTTATCTGCTTTGGGTTCGAGCTTATCAGGCTGAAGACTTTTGACATAAGGATCGCATCCGCAAACTTTAAGAAATGTCAGGTTAGGTTTCTTGCCAAACCATAGTTCATACGATGTCGTCTCAACGGATTTGGATGGTGCCTTATTTAACGTGAGTGCGGCTGTCTCTAATGCATAACCCGAAAACGATAAAGGCAAATCGATATGAGACATCATAGAACGCACCATATCTAATAAACTACAGTTACGACGTTCGGATAAACCATTACACTGTGGTGTTCCAGGTGGCGTGAGTTGTGAAACAATTCATATTGTCTTAAATGAAGGCCAAACTCGTAATGCAAATATTTGCCTCCGCGATCAGATCGTAGACACTTTATTTTCTTGTTACGATGACTCTCCACTTCACTCTGAAATTATTTGAACTTTCCAAATGTTTTAGACTTGTGTTTCATTAAGTAGATATACCCATACCTACTTAAATCATCTGCGAATCTTGGTGTCCCCCAGGGGCTAGCCCTGCTCCTCTATTTATATGTTGAGCCCTCGGGTCATTTCTTGGAGAAAGAGCCTTCTCAAAATCGGTTTGGAACGCAAGGAAGAGTCCTTCTCGGTTTCCAGTACCAGACGCCATGGTCCTCGGCGTCTGGCCTAGACGCCAGGGCCTCGACATCTGGCCCAGGGCCAGATGTCAGGGTCCCAGGAGTCTGGTCCCTGGCCTCCGCAAAACTTCCTTTTGCACCGACCTAAAGCCCCGTGGGCCTTACCCCTTGGCCCTACCATATCATCCTATATATCAATCTTTACCTCCGGAGCTCCTCGTCATGTCCGTGATCTCATCCGGGACTCCGAACAACATTCGGTCACTGATACGTCTTCGCCGTATCTACTTTTCCTAACGCTTTTCCTCTTGTTTTGGACTCTAATTTGCATGATTTGAATGAAACTAACCCGGACTGACGTTGTTTTCAGCAGAACTACCTTGGTGTTGTTTTTTGTGCAGAAATAAAAGTTCTCGGATTGGAACGAAACTTTGCGAGGATTTTTTATACAAATAAAGAGAATTTCTGGAGCCAAGAACCACCGGAGGTGGGCACCTTGGTGGGCACAACCCACCAGGGTGCGCCCCCTCCTGGCGCACCCAGGTGGGTTCTCCCCACCTGGTGGCCCCGCAGACCTCAACCCTAACACTATAAATTCATATTTTTGGTGAAAAAACAGGGAGAAAAGAATTATCGCGTTCCACGAGACGGAGCCGCCGCCGCCACCTCCTGTTCTTCATCGGGAGGCCAGATCTGGAGTCCGTTCGGGGCTCCGGAGAGGGGGGTCTTCGATCTTCGTCATCACCAACCCTTCTCCATCGCCAATTCCATGATGCTCCCCACCGGGAGTGAGAAATTCCTTTGTAGGCGCGCTGGTCGGTGAGAAGTTGGAAGAGATTCCTCATGTAATTGAGTTAGTTTTGTTAGGGCTTGATCCCTAGTATCCACTATGTTCTGAGATTGATGTTGCTATGACTTTGCCATGCTTAATGCTTGTCACTTTGGGCCCGGGTGCCATGATTTCAGATCTAAACCGTTTATGTTATCATCATTATATCTATGTTCTAGATCCGATCTTGCAAGTTATAGTCACCTACTACGTGTTATGATCCGGCAACCCCGGAGTGACAGAAGTCGGGACACTTCCCGGTGATGACCGTAGTTTGAGGAGTTCATGTATTCACTATGTGTTAATGCTTTATTCCGGTTCTCTATTAAAAGGAGACCTTAATATCCCTTAGTTTCCATATAGACCCCGCTGCCACGGGAGGGTAGGACAAAAGATGTCATGCAAGTTCTTTCCATAAACACGTATGACTATTTACGGAATACATGCCTACATTATATTTATGAACTGGAGCTAGTGCCGTATCGCCCTAGGTTATGACTGTTATATGATGAATATCATCCAACGAATTCACCGATCCAATGCCTATGAATTTCTCTCATATTGTTCTTGCTAAGTTACTACTGCCATTGTTACTACTACACTTGCTACAAAATTATTGCTATCACTACTTACTATTGCCGTTGCTACTACTATGAAAACTACCATACTACTTTGCTACTGATCACTTTGCTGCAGATAATTAATCTCAGGTGTGGTTGAATTGACAACTCAGCTGCTAATACTTGCAAATATTCTTTGGCTTCCCTTGTGTCGAATCAATAAATTTGGGTTGAATACTCTACCCTCGAAAACTGTTATGATCCCCTATACTTGTGGGTTATCAGTCACCAACATACATAACTCATATAATACTATATCATCAACAAACGTTAAGCGTGCAGACCCTACAGGTTCGAGAATGATGTAGACATGACCGAGACGCTTCTCCGGTCAATAACCAATAGCGGGACCTGGATGCCCATATTGGTTCCTACATATTCTACGAAGATCTTTATCGATCGAACCTTTATGACAACATACGTAGTTCCCTTTGTCCATCGGTATGTTACTTGCTCGAGATTCGATTGTTGGAATCTCCATACCTAGTTCAATCTCGTTACCGACAAGTCTCTTTACTCTTTCCGTAATACATCATCTCGTAACTAACTCCTTAGTCACTTTGCTTGCAAGCTTCTTTTGATGCTATATTACCGAGAGGGCCTAGAAATACCTCTCCGTCATATGGAGTGACAAATCCTAATCTCGATTCACGCCAACTCAACAGACACCTTCGCAGATACCTATAGAGCATCTTTATAATCACCCAGTTATATTGTGACGTTTGATAGCACACAAGGTATTCCTCCAATATCCGGGAGTTGCATGATTTCATGGTCGAAGGAATGTGTATTTAACATTTAAGAAAGCAGTAGCAATAAATTGAACGATCATATGCTAGGATGAATCTTGTCCATCACATCATTCTCCTAATGATGTGACCCCGTTTGATAGCACCTAACAACGCATCTTCACAGACCAAGAACTACGAGATCACCCCTTTCAT